>NC_088360.1:142837895-142853311 GCF_034508935.2 Berghia stephanieae | reverse complement strand
TTGGGCGGTTTTAATCATTCTGTATCATCAATATAGGTTAAAAAACAACATTTATGGTGAAAATTTTAATTATCTGTGTTCATACCCATTTTGCGATCTAATTTGGGGGTCTGACATAAAAAAATATAACAATCTTGCGGCAAACGTTCCACAAAAACTAATGAAGGAATGACCTCCATATTCTTCCCTCTTGTCAACATTGTACCATAGTGTGTCACCATAGAGAGATTTTACGGCTTTAGCTTATGGAATTTTTATTAGATCATTACAAAGTTGAGAATCAAAATGTTATGACAAAATTGATGTAAAAAATTCAGATTTAGGATTATAATTTAAAATTCACAAATCTTAATCAAATAAATCTCTCTATGGTGACATAATACATTATCTCTGTGATAACTGGAAATTTTCAGACAATTCCATTGAATAGATTCTGAGTAACGTTTGACACAGTTTCCCATACCAAAAAAAATGACATATTGAGAAAATAGCAAAATGGCTTCCCGTTTTTCACACATTTCTTACTACCTGTACCATTTTCGACTGTGTATTTCGTGCCTTTATAGTCTACTTTAAGAATTTGGACTTCAATTATATTATTTCTAAGATAATAAAATATTTTCCACCAAAATCTCAAAATCAAATTTTTGAAGGATTTTCCTAATAATTAGACCCAAACCGCCCCTTAAATAAGTCATGTAGTCAATGTAATCAGTTTTTGGTGACAATACAGATATTATTATTATTATTATTAAGTATATTATATTAATTATTATTATTATTATTATTATTATGATGTTATTAGTAAAAAAAACAACGTAATTTTTGTTTTTAAGGGTTTTACGCGCTTGCAACACATTATAGGTTATATCAGCGCCAGTAAAAAGGAAGAAAATGGGATAATAAAAGATTCTAGAATTGCAATCAAAGCACCCAAGAGAGACAAAGGTGAACTGGGAACAAATAGGGATCAGATGTAGATTCCAAGAGCAACCGCAAAGTACTCATAAGATCACATAAGTCTCATCCAGACACAAGCAAAAGGTCCAATAAGAGGAATACAATCAAATGTTGTACCAATCGTATAATATATATGAAACTAAACATAATACAATGAAACAGAGATGATTACAAGAAAAAAAAGATCATCTCCCAAAACTATACATTTGACTGTTTCCTCCCAGCCAGGTATCCGGCCAGAGCCAGGACAAAACCAAGTAATCTCATTCCAAGACAATGACAGGAAACAATTGGAAAACGGTATGGAGGGATAGAAGACACAGCATGTACCTCCCTGCCCACTATGGGAGGTCAGGACCCCCACCCAGACCAAAGGAGGCAATTGTAGCATTGGTCAGTTCCAATTGAAATGTACGTCAATAATCAAATTGTGTAATACCCAGGGTCATGGAGCAGGATAGGCTAAGAAAGACCTCACTATGGATCGACACCCAGACTCATAGGTATTGTTCAATGATAATCCAGCTAATAATGTGTAATCAGTCATGAGCAAATGTAATATTAAATAAGTCATGTAGTCAATGTAATCAGTTATGTGTAAAAAAAATAAGAACATAGTTATACAGCAAATGATATACAATATAAAATATAATGTAATGAGTTGTGTAGCAAATGTAATATAAATAACATACATAATGCAATTTTCGAGTGCCACCTCTTGATCAGAGCAGTTCTGAAATGTCAAACATGTTCTACGATTTGGTTGATGGAATGTTAAATCAACAAAACCCATGATAAATTGGAAAGACATTTCCATTGGTAAAGAATGGTAATATATATAATATACATATAAATCAAAACTATACATTAATACTGACGGCCGAAAAGACTTGGGATTGTAACAGAGCTGCCAAACCTCAATTCCACTACAAATACCAGTATTTTTACAAACAGTGAAGGGGACAAAAATCTTTTCTAATTTGGTTCATAAAAAAATGAGTCGAATGATAAATAGAAATCCGTGCCACAAACTACACTCCAAAGACTTGAATATTTACAAGTGGAAGCACTAAATTCAAGACGGAAAGAAGAAAAAAAACCCGATGATTTGAGAAATGTTGGGATGGGATAAAACTAAAAACTAAAGAGCCTTGACAATGGCGGGGGTATGGAGGATGAAGTGAGCAGGAACTGGCAGCTCTGGTAATAATATCACAACAACGTGGCACTTGGGTGGTTTAACTACTCAATCCTAGAGATTTTTGCTACTTTTCAAAATTGGAAAAAAATGTATTAAAAATGAACATGTGCATAGATAGTTTTATTTAACTACCATTGGCATGCACGAACTAAAAACATTAGCTTTGATATTACGCCTAAAATTAGTCTAAAAAAATATATATATATAGGCACGGGGTAAAATTAACCCGGGTAAATTTAAACTACGGATATAGTCAGTGTTAGGGTTGAGTGAGTTAATATTGTAAGGAAATCTTATGGTGAAAAGACGGTATCATTTTGAAATATTTTTTCGCAGAAAAAGAAACGTCCAAAAAAACATAATGCAAAATGTTTTACATCAACTTATGTCAAAGTATATCAATAACGTATGTACAGTTTTAAATATGAAGAACACTGGTTATTTGATAAATATGTATCTTTTCTGTCTCTTCTTACATTGCAAAGTTGGATAGATTTGAATTAGAACGCGATTCTATGTAGCTTTATTAAAAGCAATCCTGAGAACTACACATTTTAAACAAAAAAAAAAAAACAAAACAAAAAAATTCAAGCAAAAACAAACCTGTAACGTAGTGTTTTAAAATGGATGAAATTTATATATGAATCTTTCACTTTTCCTCTCCAACTCTTTGACTTAAACATAGTAAATCAGCGATTGGAGAAAATTCTAAAATTGGTCAAGTTCACCCCCCCCCCCCCCCCCCTCCTCCTCCCCCCACACATTACAAAAAAAAAAAAAAAAAACCGTTCTGGAGGCATGAATTCTTACACATTACATTCCAAGAGGTTTGGGAACACAAAGATGTTTGCAAGCATGGGTGTAAAATTACTGGAAATCGGCAGTGGCATAAATAATTTTATAGAGAATCAAAAGAAATGAGTCTATAATAATGATACATTTCAAACCCGACTAGCACTGACACTAACAAAGGAATTGTAGGAATTGCTTTCAACGCGAAAAAAAAGTGTGGACAAAGTCATTATTCTGATTCTGTCATCAAAATATTTTATCACTTTGCGAAATGGTCGTGTTCATTAATTACTGTGGGCTAATAAGGCAACTTGTACTGAAACAGCATGTACTTAGAGATCACTAAAAGTCTCATCCAGACACAAGCACAGGTCGCCACAAAGAAGAATACATTCAAATAAATAGTCGATATCACTTAAATTGTGATTTCACAATGTCTACATACCCACCGTCTTTCACGAGTTGCTGTTTACGGATTACATTGCAATGTATTGAGGGGTGGGGGGGGGGGGGGGGGATGTAATGTATGTAATGGAGAGCCAAAACAAGATTTAATGCTAAATCTGATGATACTAGCTATATTGTTATCGATATATTTAAAATTAATGAACTAACTTACTACATATTTATAGTCTATGGGCTATAAATAGTATCAACTTCCAGAATCCACATCTTGTCTGATGATGCTCCCCAGCCAGATTATCGAACATCCTTAGGGTGTTCAATATATCTGGCTGGTAGCATCAGATCATTTGGGTCAAGAAATGGATTAATGTTTTTAGAGTATGATTGGTAAAAATGTCTGAATAAAAATTAATGTGTAGAATTACAATCCCCAGCAAAATGAATACAATGGACGGAAATATGTAAGAATAAGCATTTACTATGATAGGTTGGCACCACTGCAAAAATCTAAGGTTTCCTCAGTCCTCTCTCCCTCCCAATCACTAAAACATTTTAATCCAAGTGCCATTACTACCATCAAGTGTAATTATGGAGACGAAGATCTAGTGGTGAGAAGGCAAACCTTAACATTTACATTCCCGCATATTTTGAAAGCGATTTGAAAACCACAATCTTGCATTATTTTATAGAAATATTTCCTAAGTTCAGGAAATCTTTCTTGCTCTCCGCATATATGTGAAAAACGTCAGACATGCTCATGATATTGTCTACTTTGGGGATTTGTGGTAGGGGAACCCCTAAAAACGATGACATGTCACATGTAAACTTTGATATTTTTTTTTAATTTGTAACTTTTGCAGACAACTCAATCTGCAAAAGATATGTAAGTTGTGAGGACTAGTTTTCAAACGTCATACTGGCATATCGTAATTTTATTTCTAAAATTCACTGTAACTACTCAGTTCAGTTCCATTATACACTAACAAAAACCCTCATTGCCAGAACAAACTACATCAAACTTGCTTCACTTAAATCCAACAATCAAGTCAATCACCCGAGAGCTTCTCACAGTCCCAAGACCAAATTGATAAGTTATTCTCGATGCTTTGAAAACATGGTTCATAGCTACAGCTTAGAACCTAAAAAATGGCCACAAAAACTAGCCAATGTTGAAAAACTGAGCTTAAGAGTTATACTACCCTCGCACAAAGCATTTGTAAGGTATTAACTCTGAAATTTTAGACAAAGCCATCAGCAACATGCGTCAAAACGACGAAATTCTAGACCTAATAAAGCCATCAGCAACATGCGTCGATATGTCATCTGAGACCACAGTGGACTTTTTTAAGCAACAGCAGAGGGATTTGTGTAGCAGTGCAGTTCAATGCTTCAGAGGGGAAGCAAAATGGTGGGCCCCAACTACAGCGTAGAGATAGAGGGGAAGTTTGGCAAGGCAAGAGAAAACATAACATTGGACGCCTTTGGGAAGGATGATGGGTATTAGGAGTAATTTGCATAGAGAAGAACTTTTCTGCCAGTCGTGACGGGAAATAGCCAACACGAATAGACCATTTCCGTATGAAATCATAGACAGAAACATAAGCCATTAAACAACCCCCTCGACAGAGGAAGGTTACACCCATCTGGGACATTAGGAAAGGACTGCCAAGCAATTGTGTATCCAAGAACACATTCGCAGGACACCTTGCTGAATATACATATATATATGGAAGAGGCACTGTGGCATCCATAAACAATATATGCATCTTATGACTGATGTACCCTCTAAGTCTGTTTCACACAAATCATTCAGAGTAACAGCGCCTAGTTATGGAATTCACTTTCACACAAGACCAAAAACAGTGAAAATTTAGATGCGTTTAAATATAACATTTACAAGAGCTTATGTTGACAATGTGCTTTTATCTTTTAATTTAGGGCAAATAGTATAATAATGTGTATGTAATGTAAAGAGTTTGCTTATGTGATGTGTATCCGGAGAAGTTCCCATATGTGGGCTTAAGTGTACAGATGTATGCGTGTAATTAGTGTGTATGATAGTTTATATTGTTAAGCGCCATAGAATTCCATGCCTCCCAAAATATAGAACTAAGGCGGAATGACGTCTCAGAGACCTGCCAACCCTTCACTTTCCAAAGTGGAATCATTATAATCATGGCTATAATCAATTTCAGTATGACTTTCAGTTACAGTGACCGCGATTCGAGGGGTTCGAGGGCCTAAGTCTGCCTAAAAAATGACTTCTGGTTGTATTCAGAAGGGTATGAATGCAGACCTCATAAATCGGAACAAAGGCGACAGAATCTACAAGCCAACCAAGCGCAACACTGGCTTTCGTTAACGCTGGTCAGAACAAAGGAAGATTGAAACAAAAATATTTTAAATAGTCTTAGTATGAAACCACTGGGAGTGGAGAGAACAAGCATCCAATCTCCAAATCATTGCAATTTGTCCTTCTGAAGGGTAAATGGAAGGCTTTCTAAAGAGCTATACAACACTGGGTTGGACTACTATTAAACCTGGTTTTTCCCACAATACACTGCGGCAGCCATAGAAAGTAATCGTGCTAACTTCTCTACCCTAATTTTGCCAACAGTAAAAATCAAGGAAATTCTATTTCGAAAAAGAATGTCATCAGCCATGTTTGTTGTCAGCTTGGTCAATGAAGGACCCAACCAATATCATTGCAGCCGGGGAATCAAGTTGCAAGAACAAGAATCGGGATGAAATTATTGTCACCCTGCAAAGGCGCACAATCGTTTTAATAGAAAATGAAATGATGAAACTGGACAAATAGGTAATACTACTTTGATGGCATACAAATTCCAAGTAAGCATCTTATGTGCACCAATTTCTAGATTTAATCTTTGCTTTTTATACTCTTTCTGTTCTCACTCTGCTTTAAGGAGGTAACGCAGGGAGAGGTAATGTTTTTGGTACCGGTGCCAATGTAGCAATGATTGTAATCCGATGGGTAAGAGAGCCGGTGCCATTGTAATGAATGTAATCGGATGGGTATGAGAGCCGGTGCCATTGTAATGAATGTAATCGGATAGGCATGAGAGCCGGTGCCATTGTAATGAATGTAATCGAATAGGCATGAGAGCCGGTGCCATTGTAATGAATGTAATCGGATGGTATGGAGCCGGTGCCATTGTAATGAATGTAATCGGATGGTATGAGAGCGGTGCCATTGTAAATGTAATCGGATGGGTCATGAGAGCCGGTGCCATTGTAATGAATGTAATCGGATAGGTATGAGAGCCGGTGCCATTGTAATGAATGTAATCGGATAGGCATTGAGAGCCGTGCCATTGTAATGAATGTAATCGGATAGGTATGAGAGCCGGTGCCATTGTAATGAATGTAATCGGATGGGTATGAGAGCCGGTGCCATTGTAATGAATGTAATCGGATGGTATGAGAGCCGGTGCCATTGTAATGAATGTAATCGGATAGGTATGAGAGCCGGTGCCATTGTAATGAATGTAATCGGATGGGTATGAGAGCCGTGCCATTGTAATGAATGTAATCGGATGGGTATGAGAGCCGGTGCCATTGTAATGAATGTAATCGGATAGGTATGAGAGCCGGTGCCATTGTAATGAATGTAATCGGATAGGTATGAGAGCCGGTGCCATTGTAATGAATGTAATCGGATAGGTATGAGAGCCGGTGCCATTGTAATGAATGTAATCGGATGGGCATGACTGCCGGTGCCATTGTAATGAATGTAATCGGATAGGTATGAGAGCCGGTGCCATTGTAATGAATGTAATCGGATAGGTATGAGAGCGGTGCCATTGTAATGAATGTAATCGGATAGGTATGAGAGCCGGTGCCATTGTAATGAATGTAATCGGATAGGTATGAGAGCCGGTGCCATTGTAATGAATGTAATCGGATAGGTATGAGAGCCGGTGCCATTGTAATGAATGTAATCGGATGGGTATGAGAGCCGGTGCCATTGTAATGAATGTAATCGGATGGGTATGAGAGCCAGTGCCATTGTAATGAATGTAATCGGATAGGTATGAGACCCAGTGTCATTGTAATGAATGTAATCGGATGGGTATGACTGCCGGTGCCATTGTAATGAATGTAATCGGATGGGCATGAGACCCGGTGCCATTGTAATGAATGTAATCGGATGGGCATGAGAGCCAGTGCCATTGTAATGAATGTAATCGGATGGGTATGAGAGCCGTGCCATTGTAATGAGTGTAATCGGATGGGTATGAGACCCGGTGCCATTGTAATGAATGTAATCGGATGGGTATGAGAGCCGGTGCCATTGTAAGATGAATGTATCTTAGGAAATGGGTATGAGAGCCAGGTGCCATTGTAATGAATGTAATCGGATGAGCTATGAATCAGACCAGGTGCCATTGTAATGAATGTAATCGGATAGGTATGAGAGCCGGTGCCATTGTAATGAATGTAATCGATAGGTATGAGACGCGGTGCCATTGTAATGAATGTAATCGGATAGGTATGACTGCCGGTGCCATTGTAATGAATGTAATCGGATAGGTATGAGAGCCGGTGCCATTGTAATGAATGTAATCGGATGGGTATGAGGCCCGGTGCCATTGTAATGAATGTAATCGAATAGGTATGAGAGCCGGTGCCATTGTAATGAATGTAATCGGATAGGTATGAGAGCCGGTGCCATTGTAATGAATGTAATCGGATGGGCATGACTGCCGGTGCCATTGTAATGATTGTAATCGGATGGCTATGACTGCCGGTGCCATTGTAGCAATGATTGTAATCGGATAGGTATGAGAGCCATGTCGATATAATAACTTGTGAAAACCTGTTTCTTTCCCCATGCCATTCTTTAAAATGTACAATGCAAGAAACAGCTTATTCCATGACAAGATTTATCCATTAATTAACAGGAAGTATTTTCTGGATAATATAAATTACAAACTAATGTTTGCATTGTTATCAGACCTGCCAACCCTTCACATTACAAAAGTGGAATCAGAACGCCTGAAAATAGGAATTTTGAGACAAAAAATAGGAATTACACCTCAGCAATGATTGTAATCAGATGGGTATGAGAGCCTGTGTCGTCTAACAACTCGTAAAAACCAATTTCTTTCCCTGTGACATTTTAGAACAACTTATTTGATGACAAATTGATACCTTTTCATAACATTTTAGCAGGGAGTATTTCTGGCTAACATAAACTGTTTACATTGCTAATATAACCATAGCCATTATTCTTTTATCTTCAAAACGACAGAACAGTGCTTATGTTTGACTAAAAGACTTGATCCTAATCACATTTGATAATTGCGTTTCCTTTCATGTAAGGAACATGTCAAATTTTGTGACAAGATTTATCTACTTTCCAACCAGTGAAACAAACAGACCTGCCAAATAAATATTGGAAAAGGTCATAGTTTTCAGGGTAGGAAATAGTAAGTACGATAACTTTCCATGCCAATCTGTCCTTACCAGATTGATAAGGCTTCAAATTCCTTAAGTCGTAGCATCAATTCATTTAGAAAATTGTTTTTTTAACTCATTTTTTGGCTTCAATTGCCTGTGTAAAGGCATATTCAATTTTCTCCAAGTCGTCACAAGCAACACATTAAATGACTATTATGGGTAGAAAGACAATAGAATCGGACTTGTTCAAATAACCGTCCGATATAGCATCATAGCAACCGCTAATGGTAATGAGTTTGACAAGAAAATTAGAAACCAACATTAAATGTCGACCTTAAGCAAGGTTGACTTGGGACCAACAATTAGTTTTGAAACTGAAGTCGTCCTACAGTCTATCAGGACGGTTAATTTTTATTTATTATAAATTGGTTTGAGCACCAAGCCTGGTTTTCTATAACTTAAAGATTAAAATTGCCTTCCTGCCGATTCCCTGTAAGCAAACATTCCCCTGCCATATAACAATAATGCATAAGTTGATATGGAGCTTGCTTCACATAAAATGATGACCCGTTAACCAAAAAAAAAAGAAAAACAAAAATGAAAATGAGATCAGCTCTACTTTACATCACCAAAAACCTAAACCTTGTGAATGAGCGAACAAAAATAATTTCCTTAATTCACTATTTTCCTTTCCTGTCCCAAGTGTATGGGGTCTTTGTTGCAGCAATTTCAATAATATTTCTGCGTGAGAGGAAGGGCCTTCAGTGGCAATCTGCTTGGGAGACAAAAGCTGTGGAGGTGTGAATTAAGGTGTAAAAAAAAAAACCCCAGAAAAAGCCGTAAAAATTCAAACATAAGTCAGTCATATTTATGTAATATATTAGTGCACATCCATTCTAACCATTAGATCATAGCGGCCACTTTTCAAAGGGCTAAAACAGGACACCCTAATGCGCAACAGCGACATTACCCAAAATGGCAATATATTTGGACTATTTTAAAATATATAATCTAGACTGAGAATGCTCAACATAAAAGCATAATTAATAGTTTACATATTTTTATGTCTTTTCCTACGGAAAATAGCAACCTTGTTACATAATCTCGCTCTATTTCTAAGTATAACATGAAATTAATCAGAAACAGTTCAAACATTCAAAAACGTCCTAACATTTAAACATTGAGAAAATCCATTCAATTTGTATGCCATCAAAGTCTAAGGCGATTGAAAGAAATTGTTTTTAAGGGTTTTACGGCGCTTGCAACACATTAAGGTCATATCAGCGCTAGTAAAAAGGAAGAAAATGGGATAGTAAAAAGTTCTAGAATTACAATTAAAGCACAAAAGAAAAGGCGGGACAAAGGGTAATCGGTTTAAATAGGGTACAGATGTAGATTCCAAGAGCACACCGTCAAAACACTTAGTTTGAGATCACCTAAAAGTCTCATCCAGACACAAGCACAGGTCCCAACTGAGAGGAATACACTCGAATGTTTACAAATCATATAATATAATATGTAAACTAAACATAATACAATGCATAACAGAGATGATATACAAGGAAAAAATAATATCTTCCAAAACTATAACTGTATATTCGACTGTTTCCCTCCCAGCCAAGGAACTACGGCCAGGGCCAGGACAAAACCAAGTAATCTCATTCCAAGACGACAGGAAACAATTGGAAAACGGGTCGGGAGGATAGAAGACAGCATGTACCTCCCTGCCCACTATGGGAGGTCAGGATCCCCACCCAGTTGAAAGACATTTAAAAGGAACGTGGGAGAAGATTGGAGAAAGAAAATCATAATAGCAATAAACATCACAGGTAGTAATTTTTCATTTATCACAGCAATAATGAAAACAAAAAGAACATACTTTTATCTGATCATCTGTCTGTCAAAGGGTATGGACCTCTCAGTGAACTGTCACATCTCCTTCCCAAGAACCTCTTCATCATCCAACAGTTGCTATAATGCTATATCGGACAGGTATGAGAGTCTGGTCATTTCTTGCTATGTCACTCATAAATGCTCAGGCTATGACTAGATACCCATTACAATAGAATCGAATGGAGAAAATTTGCTGAAAAATCCCGTGATCAGATCCTCATTCACACCCAAATCGAGTGAAGCGAGACATTTAAACGAATCGCTTAAACGGTGTTAAAAACAGACTGAGTTCTTGCTTCAATACTGCAAGGTCATTCATTTCCCAGAAATGATCCCTACAATATATATATGAAAACGGGTAGATCTGACCATTAAGTTTCACAAGACGTTTGAGCACAACATAGGCCCTCATGCCTATCCGATTACATTTATTACAACTGTGGAGATGTGTGAGTCGTTCTGAAAACAAGAAAAAATTTTTAGTTATAAAAAAAGTGTCGTATTATTTAATAGAATAAATGCAACAAAAAATTAGTTTTGAAATACAAACATAGCTGCCAACTTTTCAAAAATAAAATAAGGAACGCCCATTTGGCCCGGGATGAGACTCGTGTATTAAAATTTAAAAAAAATAAAAAAATTGCCAGTTATATTTAGACAAAATTTCAGTGGAAAACGGGCAACTGCTTAGTTGGGCAAGCCTGATATTAACGCTTCTTACCAGCCATTTTCAAAAATTTCCCCAAAACTTCACACCTGCCGTCACAAAAACAGACCTTACTCAAACAGGAAGCATAATAAGCTCTACAACATAGTGACAAGTTTGGATAGCTGTAACAAAAAACTTTCTTTGAATATTTGTGATCAGAATGATAAAATTGTTGGCATCGTAACATTTGCTATGGGACGATTTTCCTATAGTGGCCAAGAGAGGGTTAAGAGGTAGTTCCAGCAATATATCACAGCAGTTCTAACAATTTGACTGATTCCCAATTTTTTTAAAACAAAAAAAAACCCAAACTTTTAAAGCTTTAATAATGGTATTGTAGGCCTATAAACTTCCTTGCCAAATGAGTTACCCGAAAATATTGAGTATCTTGGAAAGCAAAAGATGGTTAAGATTGTGATGCAAATGGGCACTTGCTTTGAATGGAGCATGAAGCACTGGATGAAATTGTGGTTTATCGTGAACTACACTGGAGTGTTTAATGAATTTTCATATAAATGAATGTGTGGTTATTGCACCCATATGATATAAAAAGCAAAATTTTTATGCAAGCAACAGAACAGAACATTTACATTGCAGTTAAATTGATAATGCTTACTACATAATAACAAATACTCCAGCTACAGAATATTCGCTTTTTTAATCAAATTTAGTTGAGAAGGAAAGTTTAGTTCCTTTGAACCTTTATTCAGGCTTTTGGAGCATTTTTGGATCATGCTAAGGGCAAATTATTTCTAAAGCTATTTAAAATGACTTTTTCCCTTGGAAACTACGAATTTTTGAAATTTCAAGTTGGCAGCTCTAAAAAAGCTATTGTATATTATATGCAGTCTTGATAGATTGTTCCAATTCCGAAGACCACCCACATAAATCTGTTCATTGGGTTAGTTGGAACTTGCTTTATTGGAACAATTTCAGCTCAATGCACTATTTCAACTAAGCAAATAATGACAAAAATAATTCGAAAATTAAACGAACTCACCTGTGATGTTTAATTGAAACTCTGACGAGTCCCAATTCCGAATGGGGAACAAATGAAGAATCACGCCGTGACTGTCAGGCTTTAACGCGTCAACAGACATACGGAACAAATGAAACGGGATGGGACACATACATACAAGTATAATCTATAACACTATTATATTATAATGAGTTTAGATATTTACCAATGGGTGGGCATTTGTTCCCCATTCGGAATTGGGACTCGTCAGAGTTTCAATTAAACATCACAGGTGAGTTCGTTTAATTTCGAACTCTACCTCGTACCCCTATTCCGAATTGGGTTACAAATGAAGCTTTAAAGCGTTTGTCTGTTATGACGTAAATTATGAAATCCACGTAGCACTACTCACTTATTTAACCAGTACTGCCCTATTGAAATCCTTTTTCGTTCTCTCTACTGGCTTATGATAAAATTTTGTAAATGTGGTCTCTGACCTCCATCCTCCCGCTTTCAGTATTACATCAAGTGGAACTCCTTTTGTGGCCGCTTTGCAAGTAGATGCTGCCCGGGTGGAATGGGGCTTAAAAATACTGATATCAATGCCCGCTAACTCCATTGTCTTTTTTGTCCATCTCCTCAGGGTATCTCTAGAGATTGCTTTATGTGGCGGTTTTAGGTGTATGAATAATTGTTTAGAATTTCTTATAGATTTGGTTCTCTGAATATATTTTTTTATATAAGTAACAGTGCAAATTCTCTATCTGGAGGATACGCTTTTAAGCGTAAGATCGGATAAGTGGTGATGCGGGGTTGAAGTCTTTAATAAGGTGTGAATTTTAAAATTGATTTTGTTAAGTTTTATTTCCATTTCGTCTATTCGACACGATAAAATTGTTTGTCCTCTTGTCCGGTTGTGAGGAGCATAAGCATGTTAGTTTTGTAACTTAGGTCTTTGAGGCTTAAGGATTTACAGGGGGACAATTTTTTCAGGAAATCCAAAACTATATTAGGGTCCCATGTAGACACTGTCCTAGGTAAACTAGGAGCTTGGCGAAATATTCCTTTTAGATATCGCCTGATCATGGGGTGACTACCAATTGAATTGTTTTCAAAATACAAGCCATTTCCTGATGTATGTAGTATATTGTTTTCTGGTATTTCGTCGCCATGAATTGATAATGATTTCACTAATTTCTTCTGAAATGTTTGCACTTTGGAGAATTTCCCGGACAAGCGGCAGGCTATCATTCTGCTGTTGTGTAATATGGGGTGAACCTTCTGTTTTGTTACTGGATGATGGAGAAGGTTGGCTTTCTTTGGTAATAGGGGTGGAACATCTGTCAATAAATTTATGAGTTTTGGAAACCATGGCTGTGATTTGTTATAAGCTCGTAAACAATCCAAATATGTTCTTAATATGAGGGCGTCGTCTATATACATAATTATGATGATTTCGTCTCTCAGGCGAGCAAGTACTGGTTTTGTGATTTTTGTAAAAATCCGCAGAGCATCAGTGAAACCCATTACGAGTGAAGCAAGCTCAAACTTTTCCCCTGAAAACCTAAATCTGAAAAATTTTCTAGCTTTCTCATGTGGTGCAATACTGAAATAAGCATCTTTTAAGTCACAGGAACAAACAAAGTATTGTCCTGAAATGAATATATCGCCTCTTGAAGACTGCTATTTTAAACTGAGCAGTCAACGTATTGAAATGCTTAAGGTTGAGAATAATTCTAAGGTTTCCATTACTTTTAGTTCTAGCAAATATATTAGAATACAATTGATTCTGGTTATCTTCGTCATCCCCGACTGCTTGGATAATATTTTTCTCTTTTAATTCTCTAACTTCTCTTTCAATTAGTATTCTTTCCTGTTCTGAAAATGTTATGCTTTTTGGGATAAAAGTTTGCGAAGGGGTAAAACAAAGATCTGGGTAAACTCCCCTAATTTGGTTTAACACCCACTGGTCTTTAGTGATTACCTGCCATTTCTGTATATATAATTTTGTTTTTCCCCCTGTGAAATTGTCTATAGTATTTTTAAATTCTAAACTTACGCTATTGTCTTCTTTTCCCTTCACTTGTCCTTGTCCTAAAGTTAAATTTGGTTCTGTGAGAAGGGTTTCCTTCCTCCCCGACCTCTTATTATCGGTCGCCATCTTCTCCCCCCTCTGCTTTTGTGGGTTCGGGATGGTGAGGGGTAAGGCATCCTCCCTTGACCATTTTTTGTGATTTTCCATCAAAGTGGAACGTGCCAGGTTTTGTCACGGCTTTCGAAAGCTTGTGGGTATCAATTGTCTTAATGCTTTCGTCTAAATTCTCCGAAAAGGAACTCCGTTGATGTGCTTTCTTTCGGTTTGCACAATTCTCTACATTCTTCATTCAGAAAAGGCTTAAGTGCTTCCTTTCAAATTTGGCTGCAATTCGTATATACAGCTGATCCCACTCTTAACAATCCGTGACTAATGGAGTCATTGCTTTGACCTCTATTACCCTCTTATTGTCCTTTTCCTGGCTCCTTTTAACTAAGTCGCTCAGCAGTTTAGCCGTTATGGTTAAACTTTTGCTCATTAACAATTGAATGTTATTGATCGTTGTGTTCTTAGATTTTGCATAAGAAGGCAGTATACGCCATACTTGAGGGTTAATTCGAGGGACTCTGAGGTTGGGGGTGTTTTTAGGGCAAAGGTGTTTATCCAACACTTTCTTGATTTTTTCCCTGTTGACATTAGCGCACACTCCATTATTGACTATCTTTGCCACCGATTCGGAATGTCTTCAAACCATTCCGTCCCTTTTATTTAAATTATCAATTTCATCTTCGTCCTCACTTTCTTCCACCTCTTTTTCTTTCTCATCTTCCGTATTCAAACAAAATTCGAGAATCTCTAATTTGTCGAGGTCGCTGGTTGCGGTTATAGTGTCCCTGACTTTTCCCCCCTTTTCGTTCTCATTCGGCTTTTGTTTCTTTGATGACGGCTCCACTGGAGTCGTGATTAGTCATTAATAGAGTCGTCAGTGACTTAAAGCCTTCCATAATTAGTTGTCCCAATTCCGAATTTGAGGCGTGGG
>NC_088360.1:142823630-142837795 GCF_034508935.2 Berghia stephanieae | reverse complement strand
GGGTTCCTGGCCTCCCATAGTAGGTACTTACTGCGTCTTCTATCCGCCTATATGTTTTCCAACTTGATTATGTCTGTCTTGGAATGAGGTTACTTGGTTTTGTCCTGGACTTGGCCGGATACCCTGGCTGAGAGGGAAACAGTCAAATGTATAGTTATTGTTTTGGGAGATATTTTTTTCCTTGTAAATCATCTCCGTTATGTATTATTATATTTGTATTGAATTTATAATGTAAACATTTGAGTGTATTCCTCTTAGTGGGGACCTGTGCTTGTGTCTGGATGAGACTTTTAGGGTGATATCAAACCAAGTACACTGATATTGTGGTCTTGGAATCTACATCTGTTCCCTTTGTGAACTAATTCCCTTTTCTTGGGTGCTTTAATTGTAATTCTAGAACTTTTTACTATCCCAAATTCTCCCTTTTTAGTTCAACCACCACCACATCATCACTACTACTACAAGCACCTCCTCATCATCGCTACTACTACTACAACCAATACCACCACCACATCATGACCACGACTACAACCACCATCACATCACTATCACTTACAACTACCACTATCACATCCAGGCCTCGAAGTGGGCCGAGAAAAGCCGGGAACTTTATTTTGAAATTTCCCGACCGGGGAAAATCGGTGAAAATTGTCTGGGGCCGGGAAAAAGCCGTTAGAAAAATTTAGGTGAACAACAACCCAACATGTATTCTTCCGCGTAATCATTACCCAACCTGCGAACGATCGGCTTAGAGCATGGCAGCAACCTCTTATGGTTTCCTCACACTACTAGGCCCTATGTTATGACGATCGACCCAATCAGCAAAGTCCGGTCCGCATTCGTAGAGTACACAGACTATTACCATGTTTCCTGTGCATGACGTAATTATAGTTGTTAGAGTCATCGCTGAAACACTGGAAGACGGCAATGGGATAGTTGCGTCAGTTGTTGAATAAATTATCCAGGCACGGTTGATAAGTAAAAAAACAAATTATGTTGTAGTTACATTTGAAAAAAAAAGTATATCACTGATCTAGTCTCATTGAGATATAAAGAATGATATAAAAATCAAGAAAATCGGCCGATAAATAAAAAAGTTGCTAAAAAAATCGAAAATAAACAAAAGCAATTTTTAAAATCGAATTTATTCGTAAAACAGTTGGTTTTCAACCGATTTTTCTGAAACAAGGACCAATGTTCTTTTTTCAAGCCGATTTCAACAATGTGACTTTCAAATTCCTCAGAATATTTTTTACTTTTAGATTTTAGCTTTCAGGCCTACTCAAAAAGGTGTTATATTCCTTGCCACTTGCACAACAATAGCGTAATACATCGACGGTGAGAAGCGTCTTTGTTTCGACCAGCCGGTTCGGTTAGATAGCCTGTGATTGGTCGAAGACTTAAAGACGCTTGATTCACTCAGTCGACTCATCTTTGTGCCCAAGACAAGAGTGCTAGAAACACACATCCCTCCCCTCATCTAGTAGTGTGTGTGTGTGTGTTTTTTTTTTTTTTTTTTTTGACTAGGTCATGAATGCGATTGTTAGCTAAGCTAAGAAAGACGGTCGACGTCTTTAGGCTACTTTAATTTTCGTGACTTGTTATTCAATTATTTGGAGATGGCAGATTAAGGTCGTTTACTCATTGTAATTTGTACTAAGTTTGTTTTGTCTGTCTCTAGATTAACTAGCTTTATTTCATTCATGTGCAATTCAATTAGGCCACAAGTCTTTGGACGCTACTTTCTCTCTCATACTCATAGTAATATTCAAATGTCTTTTTCTCTCTATTGATTTCTCTTCTCTTCTCTCTCTCTCCTCTCTCTCTCTCTCTCTCTTCTTTTTTATAATTTTTTTTGCATGTGTTGTAGAGGCCTAGACTTTACAGGAATACGTCCAAGTATTAATAGCCAGAGTCAATATATTTCTTTCTCTGTCTCAGCCACTCTCTTTTTCACTCACATCTCTCTCTCTCTCTCTCTCTCTCTCTCTCTCTCTCTCTCTCTCTCTCTTTTTTTTTTTTCCTTTTTTTTCCCCACGGATGGTGTAGGCTTAGATACTGGATGGCTTGTTATAGTAATATGTACTACGAGTCAATAATTTCCCCCTCTTTTCTGATTCTCTCTCTCTCTCTCTCTCTCTCTCTCTCTCCTCTCTCCTCTCTCTCTCTCTCTTTTTATATATATAATATATATATATATATATATAATGTAGTGGTAACTGGTCTAGAATTGATGAGTATGCTTGAAAATTACTACCTTAAAATTTTCCCTAGAGCCTGGAAAAAACCAGGTAAAAAACGGGAAAAAGCAGGGAAAAATATTTTCCTGAATCACTTCTAGGCCTGCACATCATCATCATCATCACTACCACAATACTACAACCACCAACACCACATCATCCTTACTACCACCAGTACTACAATCACAACCATTAGGTTTTTGAGCTTTACTTCATTTGAAATAAAAATTCGCCTCTTACCCTTTCTTGGGTGCTTTAATTGTAATTCTAGAACTTTTTACTGGTGCTGATATGAAAATTATTCCAGATGATTGGTCCTTGTTTAAGATTGAACTTGAGTTATGAGGAAAAATATCACCATCGTTGTCATTAGCAAGTTGATTACGTTTCCAAGCTACAACAATCGAACGACGGGGAAGAAGACAGTCTTAGGAAAGATCTTTTTCTTCGTCGTTCCTCGATTGCTGTAGGTCATAATCAACTTACTGTCCCATAAAAGAATTATGATAACCAAAATGGAGGTAACTAATAACTCGGGAAGCAAATTGTGCTCCCTTCCTCATTCCATTGCTCACATGTTATCGTGTTGCCAGCTGTGCCTTTATTTGTATAGTGACAAAGTTGGTAATTTTTATAGAGAATAATCAATATGGATTGGTGACAGATTCCTATTTATCTCAAAATTCATATTCTCATGACAATTCCACTTTTAGAATGTGAAGGTTTAGCAGGTCCACTTTTAATGAAGTACTTTGAGCGCTTTCAGTGGAAATTGTTTGTTTTAATGTTTTGTTTGTTTTTTGTATTTCAGTTTAACGCATATCCCGAGTGAATTATCACAGATCATTACATTGTCAAGGATTGACATTTCTGGCAACAATATGGAATGTCTGCCATCATCGTTGCTGAAGTTGAAGGATAATCTCATCCTCGGAGGTAAGTGCACAGGGTGGGTGGAGAGCCCCTTAAGGGGATGATGGATGGGGGGGGGGGGGGGGGGGGGGGGCATGTGGCTTGTTCCATCCACACCTTTGTTCTATATATACTTTTATCTTGTTTTGTTTTTCAATTGAATCTTCTGGCTTCATAATCATGGTTACATGGTTATCAGCATATCTCTGGCTGTGGCTCAAGTTAATGAGTTTGCTTTCATGCACAATGAGTACTTGTCAATAGTACTACTGGTGATAAGGGTCTGGCAGTGTCCAACTTTATGACCCCCCCCCCCCCTTCCTGTGAAATGGCATTTTACTGCATATCTGGTGAAAGCCTAAATGCCTGGGTAATCTTCCCATGGTGGGCAGTAGGTCAGTTGCTGTACGTTTTATCCCCTTGTTTGAGTTGCTTCCTGTCCTGTTCTCATCGGATTGTTTTTTTATGTACAATTAGACAACTATGTTACCTGGGTGGGGTTCCTGACCTCCCGTCGTGGGCAGGGAGGTACATACTGTGTCTTCTATCCTCTTATATCTGTTTTCCACCATGCTTTGTCTTTGTCTCGGAATGAGATTACTTGGTTTCGTCCTGGCACTGGCCGGAATCCTAGCTGGGAGGGAAACAAATTCATAGTTGTTTTGGGAGATGATATTTTTTTCCCTTGTAAATCATCTCTCTTATGTATTATTATTTTTATTTTATTTTGTAAGCATTTGAGTGTATTCCTCTTTGTTGGATTTTGTGATTGTGTCTGGATGAGACTTGTAGGTGATTTCAAACTAAGTACATTGGTGGCATGCTCTTGGAATCTACATCTGATCCCTATTTGTTCTCAATTCCCCTTTGTCTTTTTCTTGGTTGCTTTAATTGTAATTCTAGAACTTTTTACTATCCCATTTTCTTCCTTTTTACTGGCGCTGATATGACCTAAATGTGTTGCAAGCGTCGTAAAACCCTTAAAAACAATACAAACTTTTTCTTGGTTGCTTTAATTGTAATTCTAGAACTTTTTACTATCCCATTTTCTTCCTTTTTACTGGCGCTGATATAACCTAAATGTGTTGCAAGCGCCGTAAAACCTTTAAATACAAACAAAACAAACAACTTTGTTACTCCCTTGGTTTGAATATATTATTTTAATTTTGGGAAATGGACAACTTTTAAGCCATTCATTAAAGTGACAGTTGTCTTTGTGCATTATTTTTTCTTTAGCCATAAAGGGAGGTGAGATCATATTACTGGGTGGGGTTTTGATCACTGATGGTGGGCAGGTGGTCAGCTTTGTCTTCTTTCCCCTGTGTATTCTTAGTTGTTTTCTGTCTTTGTCTTGGAATGGGATTATACTTTTTTTGTGCTAGCTGTGGCCGGAGTCCTTGAGTTCCCCCAGTTATCAAAGAAAGAAAGAAAAAAATGTTCCCTTAAAGTTATAAAGGCTAGTGCTCAGTTCACGCTCATGATAGCTTCGTCGATTGCCAGCTCGTAATGGTGGAGGTCAACATTTATTTTACGTATAGAAGGTTGTAGATACGCAGTATTTTTTGTTGTTGTTAATTGGAGTATTACTAAAATTGTACCGTTTATTACTGATGGATTTTGTGTTGGCTACTGATTTTGAAATGTTCCGAGTAGACAGGTATGCTGAGGTGCTGTTAGCTCAACCAAGTTAGATATTGTAAATTGATATAATTTATGAAATGTGATATAGTATTCCTTCATTGAACCTTCATTTTTTAATTTTATTTTTTTTACATTCCTCCAGGAACTATTCTTGAACTCGTCTCTTTGGTAGGTCTTTACATGAATGACAATAATATACGTGAAATCCCCGAAGAGATTGTAGTTCTACAAAGACTTCAGTTCCTCTTTTTAGCGTAAGTTTCTTTTTCCTGACTGATTACATTGCATTGTATTGGGGGAGGGGGGGGGGGGTGTTCTTATTGATAAGATTTATGGAAGGTTTTTAAGAGATTTTAGAATATATACTATCTTATCCATATTGCACTATCTGAGGTAACTCGATAATTTTTTTCCTATTTAATTTCACTATATTAATTGACAAAATATATCAAATTCTTTTAAAAATCACGAAGATTGAACTATTAAGTCACTCCTTCAAAAGTTATTTAATATTTTGTAATTTATTGATTTCACAATGGTGAAAATTTTTTATTTCTAGAGAGAATAGGATTACACGCCTTCCAAGCTCCCTGTTTCGCATTCCAGCTCTTCAAGTAAGTTTGTATTTGCCAGATGTATTAATTGTGGATTTGGTATTAAATTTTCGAAAGCTGACCCTCCTTGGGTTGATGGGATGGGATTCTAGGTCCACAGCTTTGCGAAACCTGTCGCAATCGGAAAATATTTGCACATTTTTTTGGATAAAATTTTGGGCCAATTTTAATTCTTCTCGAGGTTTAGATTCTTTACCCACAACTCTTTGGAGAATAAATAATTGTAATTTTGCTCATGACTAGGTATATGATCAAATGAGAGAATAGCATAGTGGGTGGAGAGATCTTATCGTGCTGAGTCTTCTATCCCATAAAATTTTTTGGGTTTTTTTCCTTTCAATGTTTTGGACTGCAATTGCCTGCTGGTCCTGGCAGGGATCCTTAATGGAGCAGTCAAATGTATGGTTCCCATTTTAGACCTTCCCCCCTTGTTTTATATGTTACAGTGAATGACATAATCAGTCAGATGGTGAAAAGGTTTGAACTGAGATATTGCCAAGTGTAGTTAGGTCAATTTTTAAAAATCAAAAATGAGCACATGTCATAAATAATTAAATCAACCCTTTTTGTACATCTTCGGGAAATATCGAAGCTTAATTTCACTTCTAAATATTTTTAGAAACTTGTCAAGCAAGATGAAAAAGTATGAAATTTGAGAAAAGTTGCTGGATATCTTTCCCGTTCATCTGACCATAGCTTCATGATTTACTTCAAATAAGGATAACAGCTGGTCATTAAAATCGTCTACACCTACATGGGAACCTAGCAGTGATATGATTGTCATTGGACTTGCAGGATTTTCCTACCCTCTACTAGCTCTCGAGTTCACCCTCATTGAAAACTGAACAAATTAGTTCAATTTTCCATGCATGTATATAATTCAACGAATGTTAAAATTTTAAATTTTGGATGGTTGCACTATTTTGAAAATATAATTACGAATGGAAAGCTATGAGAAAATTAGCAAGTATTGGGGGAAAATCTTTTCATATGGTGGTGGGTTGTTTTAGGTCTTAAATGTTGCAAGTGCTGTAAAACCCTAACAAAACAATTTCTTTGTGGCTTCATGGTATTGGATAGTAACCTGTCACAACTATTTTCCTTCTGCAGTATTTGTGTTTATACGACAATCCCCTGAAGTACATTCCTGCTTCAATTTGCCATGCCAAAAACTTGGCCACACTTTTTGTTACAAAATGTTCTCTGACATACATCCCACCATCCATCTCTCAGTGCTATCAACTCCGGACTTTGAGGATTGCACAGAATTTGTGAGTATATTTTGTTACTAATTGTTTGAGAGGTTGACAATTGTTCCTGGGTGGGGTTCCTGGCCTCCTATAGTAGGTACTTACTGCGTCTTCTATTCGCCTATATGTTTTCCAACTTGCTTTCTGTCTGTCTTGGAATGAGATTACTTGGTTTTGTCCTGGACCTGGCCGGAAACTCTGGCTGAGAGGGAAACAGTCAGATGTATAGTTATTGTTTTGGGAGGTATTTTTTTCCTTGTAAATCTCCGTTATGTATTATTATATTTGTATTGAATTTATAATGTAAGCATTTGAGTGTATTCCTCTTAGTGGGGACCTGTGCTTGTGTCTGGATGAGACTTTTAGGGTGATATCAAACCAAGTACACTGATATTGTGGTCTTGGAATCTACATCTGTTCCCTTTGGGAACTAATTCCCCTCTTTGTCTTACCCTTTCTTGGGTGCTTTAATTGTAATTCTAGAACTTTTTACTATCCCAAATTCTCCCTTTTTACTACTACAACCACCACCACATCACTACCACTACTACTACAAGCACCTCCTCATCATCGCTACTACTACTACAACCAATACCACCAACACATCATCACTACCACTACTACTACAAGCACCACCTCATCATCGCTACTACTACTACTACTACAACCAATACCACCACCACATCACGACCACTACTACAACCACCACCGCATCACTACCACTAAATACCACTACCACTATCAATCAATCCATCATCACTACCACTATCACATCATCACTACCACTATACTCCAACCAACACCATATCATCCTTACTACCACCAGTACTACAATCACAACCATTAGGGTTTTGAGCTTTACTTCATTTGAAATAAATTCCCTTCTTTCTGTATCCAATTTTCTTTTACTGGCGCTGATATGAAAATTATTCCAGATGACTAGTCCTTGTTTAAGATTGAACTTGAGTTATGAGGAAAGATATCACCATCCTTGTCATTAGCAAGTTGTTCTTCAAGCTACAACAATCGAACGACGGGGAAGAAGACAGTCTTAGGAAAGATCTTTTTCTTCGTCGTTCCTCGATTGCTGTAGGTCGTAATCAACTTACTGTCCCATAAAATAATTAAGATTACCAAAATGGAGGTAACTAGTAACTAGGGAAGCAAATTGCGCTCCCTTCCTCATTCCATTGCTCACACGTTATCGTGTTGCCAGCTGTGCCTTTATTTGTATTGTGACAAAGTTGGTGGTAATTTTTATAGAGAATAATCAATATGGATTGGTGACAGATTCCTATTTATCTCAAAATTCATATTCTCATGACAATTCCACTTTTAGAATGTGAAGGTTTAGCAGGTCCACTTTTAATGAAGTACTTTGAGCGCTTTCAGTGGAAATTGTTTGTTTTAATGTTTTGTTTGTTTTTGTATTTCAGTTTAACGCATATCCGAGTGAATTATCACAGATCATTACATTGTCAAGGATTGACATTTCTGGCAACAATATGGAATGTCTGCCATCATCGTTGCTGAAGTTGAAGTATAATCTCATCCTCGGAGGTAAGTGCACAGGGTGGGTGGAGAGCCCCTGAAGGGGATGATGGGGGGGGGGGCATGTGGTTTGTTCCATCCACACCTTTGTTCTATATATACTTTATTTGTTTTGTTTTTCAATTGAATCTTCTGGCTTCATAATCATGGTTAAATGGTTATCAGCATATCTCTGGCTGTGGCTCAAGTTAATGAGTTTGCTTTCATGCACAATGAGTACTTGTCAATAGTACTACTGGTGATAAGGGTCTTTGTATATATATATAATAAATCTAAAAAAATGGCAGTGTCCAACTTTGTGACCCCCCCCTTCCTGTGAAATGGCATTTTACTGCATATCTGAAGCCTAAATGCCTGGGTAATCTTCCCATGGTGGGCAGTAGGTCAGTTGCTGTACGGTTTTGATCCCCTTTATGATTTGAGTTGCTTTCTGTTCCTGTTTTCATCGGATTGTCTTTTTTTTATTTGTATACAATTTGAGACAACTATGTTAACCTGGGTTGGGTGCACTTCCTGATCCTCCTTTGTAGTGGGCAGGGAGGTACATACTGTCTTCTATCCTCTTATTTTTCCACCATGCTTTGTCTTTGTCTCGGAATGAGATTACTTGGTTTCGTCCTGGCACTGGCCGGAATCCTAGCTGGGAGGGAAACAAATGCATAGTTGTTTTGGGAGATATTTTTTTCCTTGTAAATCATCTCTCTGTTATGTATTATTATTTTTATTTTATTTTGTAAGCATTTGAGTGTATTCCTCTTTGTTGGATTTTGTGATTGTCTGGATGAGTCTTGTAGGTGATTTCAAGCTAAGTACATTGGTGGTATGCTCTTGGAATCTACATCTGATCCCTATTTGTTCTCAGTTCCCCTTTGTCTTACTTTTTCTTGGGTGCTTTGATTGTAATTCTAGAACTTTTTACTATCCCATTTTCTTCCTTTTTACTGGCCCTGATATAACCTAAATGTGTTGCAAGCGCCGTAAAACCCTTAAAAACAAACAAAACAAACAACTTTGTTACTCCCTTGGTTTGAATATATTTTAATTTTGGGAAATGGACAACTTTTAAGCAACTCATTAAAGTGACAGTTGTCTTTGTGCATTATTTTTTCTTTAGCCATAAAGGGAGGTGAGATCATATTACTGGGTGGGGTCTTTGATCACTGATGGTGGGCAGGTGGTCAGCTTTGTCTTCTTTCCCCTATGTATTCTTAGTTGCTTTCTGTCTTTGTCTTGGAATGGGAATTATACTTTTTTTGTACTAGCTGTGGCCGGAGTCGAGGGAAGCAACTATAGTTATATTTAGTTATAGAACTATATAGTTATATTTCCTTGTAAATCATATCTGTGTATTGCAATTTTTTCTTTTAATGTTTTTGATTTATAATATATAATGGTTTGTAAAGATTTGAGGTGTTCCTCTTAGTGGGGACCTGCGCTTGTCTGGATGAGACTTTTAGGTGATATCTGGGTGGGGCTCCTTACCTCCCATAGTGGGCAGGGAGGTACTTGCCGTGTCTACTACTATCCCACTGTTTTCCAACATCTGTTTTGTCTTGGGATGAGATTACTTGGTTTTGTCGTGGCCTTGGCCGTATACCCGAGCTTGGAGGGAAACAGTTGAATGTATGGTTATAGTTTTGGGAGATATGTTTTCCTTGTAAATCATCTCTGTTCTATACTGTTTAAAAAATTTTTTTTAACATGTGGTTTTTAAACATTTGAGTATTCCTCAAAGTGGGATCTTGTGCTGGTGTCTGGGTGAGACTTTAAGGTAATCTCAAAGTACCAGGGTAGTATGCTCTTGGAGTTCCCCTCTGTCTTACTTTTTCCTCTAGTCTTTAATTGTACATCTGGAATGAATTTACTATCCAATTCTCTTCCTTTTTACTGGCGCTGATATGACCTAAATGTGTTGCAAGCGCCGTAAAACTCTTAATAAACAAAATTTTAGGTGATCTAAAAAGTATACTGATAGAGTGCTCTTGTAATCTCGTACATCGTTCCTTATTTAGACCCATCCCCATTTGTCTTGTGTTCTTTCAGTTGTTAAGCTATATTTGTTTTACTTTCACATTTTCTTCCTTTTTACTGGTGTTGAAATAAATGACCTGAATGTGTTTCAAACACTGTAAAACCCTTAATAACAAAGACAAATCATTATTCCTGATGCGGGTGGTTGGATGGGAGCATCACCCTTGAATCATATACCTATGTTCGCATGGGTGTACGATCCGATAGTGATGTCGTTTCTTCTTCTCTTTACTAGCCTATCCTGTTTCTTTGGTTTGTGATTGTATTTTTGACAGGGGATATTTTTTTTCTCTGTAAATCTTCTGCCTGTTTGTTCTTGGTTATTTATAATTTAGGTTATGATTTTACATTTATACTATTTTTGTTGGATTGCTTGTTTTTTTGTTTCAGCGGTCTCTCAATAACCTCAATTGTGTTGGAAGAGCCTAAAGCAACAAACAAACTAAAAATTATTCCTGATAAAGTATTGTGAATTTTTAAACCATTCTATACATCATGGAAGCATTCCTAAACTGTCAAAATTTAAAGCTATGAAGAGAATCTGTTGCAGTTTTCTATGTATGCTAAATTGAATTTGGGGTCCATCTCTGGAAAAAGCTCGAATAGTTGACGACACAGACATCTGACATTTTCTCATCAACCTAATATTTTCCACAGGAAGATGCCAGACCTTTGTGAAGTATCAAGTGGATGGCGACAATATAAAAGATTGTTGGGAGATTGTTAAAGTAGTACCACCACCGACCCGAGAAAAAGTCCACAGTCTTTAACTGACATGGCCATGTGTGCTGTCAAGGAGTATGGATTGAACACGAGTGGACTGTCACATGACCTGCAAGGTAAACAATTCATTTTAGCAGACCTGCCTGCTCTTACGAAAATTTCTTACCACTATGGTTGGGTCCTATTTGACATTGGATCTTTATTTAATTAAATGCACACTTTTGCCAGAGATGGTTAGAAATAGAAAGTTTGAAACGCTAATTTAATGTATTTAAACACAAATTGGTTTTTGTGTATTATGTTATCACCCCTGAAAACTACGAGTTTTAAAAATTCTAAGTGGCAGGTCTGTTTTTTAGATGAATAAAGAATTGTTATTCATATTGTTTATGATTGTTGTTGTCGTAATTACTATAATTATTTTTGTCATTATTTGCTTAGTTGAAATAGTGCATTGAGCTGAAATTGTTCCAATAAAGCAAGTTCCAACTAACCCAATGAACAGTTTTATGTGGGTGGTCTTCGAAATTGGAACAATATATCAAGACTGCATATAATATACAATAGCTTTTTTAGAGCTGCCAACTTTAAATTTCAAAAATTCGTAGTTTCCAAGGGAAAAAGTCATTTTAAATAGCTTTAGAAATAATTTGCCCTTAGCATGATCCAAAAATGCTCCAAAAGCCTGAATATAGGTTCTAAGGAACTTAACTTTCCTTCTCAACAAAATTTGCTTTAAAAAAGGCGAATATTCTGTAGCTGGAGTATTTGTAATTTTGTAGTACGCATTATCAATATAACTGCAATGTAAATGTTCTGTTTTGTTGCTTGCATAAAAATTTTGCTTTTTATGTCATGTGGGTGCAATTGTATTTCAAATCTAATTTTTTGTTGCATTTATTCTATTAAATAACACGACACTTTTTTATAACTAAAATTTTTTTCTTGTTTTCAGGACGACTCACACATCTCCACAGTTGTAATAAATGTAATCGAATAGGCATGAGGGCCTATGTCATGCTCAAACGACTTGTGAAACTTAATGGTCAGATCTACCCGTTTTCATATATATATTGTAGGGAACATTTCTGGGAAACGAATGATCTTGCAGTACTGAAGCAAGAACTCAGTCTGTTTTTAACACCGTTTAAGCGATTCGTTTAAATGTCTCGCTTCACTCGATTTGGGTGTGAATGAGGATCTGATCACGGGATTTTTCAGCAAATTTTCTCCATTCGATTCTATTGTAAATGGGTATCTAGTCATAGCCTGAGCATTTATGAGTGACATAGCAAGAAATGACCAGACTCTCATACCTGTCCGATATAGCATTATAGCAACTGTTGGATGACGAAGAGGTTCTTGGGAAGGAGATGTGACAGTTCACTGAGAGGTTCATACCCTTTGACAGACAGATGATCAGATAAAGTATGTTCTTTGTTTTTGTTTTCATTATTGCTGTGATAAATGAAAAGTTACTACCTGTGATGTTTATTGCTATTATGATTTTCTTTCTCCAATCTTCTCCCACATTCCTTTTAAATGTCTTTCAACTGGGTGGGGATCCTGACCTCCCATAGTGGGCAGGGAGGTACATGCTGTGTCTTCTATCCTCCCAACCTGTTTTCCAATTGTTTCCTGTCGTTGTCTTGGAATGAGATTACTTGGTTTTGTCCTGGCCCTGGCCGTAGTTCCTTGGCTGGGAGGGAAACAGTCGAATATACAGTTATAGTTTTGGAAGATATATTTTTTTCCTTGTAATATCATCTCTCTCTGTTATGCATTGTATTATGTTTAGTTTACATATTATATTATATGATTTGTAAACATTCGAGTGTATTCCTCTCAGTTGGGACCTGTGCTTGTGTCTAGATGAGACTTTTAGGTGATCTCAAACTAAGTACTTGGGTCATCATTTTATGTGAAGCAAGCTCAATATCAACTTATGCATTATTGTTATATGGCAGGGGAATGTTTGCTTACAGGGAATCGACGGTGTGCTCTTGGAATCTACATCTGTTACCTATTTGAACCAATTACCCTTTGTCTCACCTTTTCTTTTGTGCTTTAATTGTAATTCTAGAACTTTTTACTATCCCATTTTCTTCCTTTTTACTAGCGCTGATATGACCTTAATGTGTTGCAAGTGCCGTAGAACCCTTAAAAACAAATGTCTTTCAATCGCCTTAGACTTTGATGGCATACAAGTTGAATGGATTTTCTCAATGTTTAAATGTTTGGACGTTTTTGAATGTTTGAACTGTTTCTGATTACTTTAATGGTATACTTAAAAATAAAGCTAGATTATGTAGCAAGATTGCTATTTTCCGTATATTTACGGAATTCAGCATGTTATAAATCCTCTGTATATTTTACAATCACCTGCTACACGGAAAAAAAAAAGTAAGCACATAAACGATTCTTTTTACTGGAGTTTAATAATAATAATAATAATAATAATAATACTTTATTGCATCCCAAAAAGGAAATTTTTTGTACAGACGTGTTATAATTTACACATAAGATAAAAATACAATGGAAATAGGATGTATATATATAAAAAAGGAGCAGCTCTATAACCAGAGCTGCGCTTTATAATATGAATAATTTCAACACTGTAAAATAGTTAAAACTGTCACTATAAATTGAAAATTGGAAAGATTGCAAAACAAATAAATTAATAAATTAATATTTATATTTTTTAAAAGTAAAAATGAGAAATAATTATATAAAATGATTATTGCTTGTTGTTATAAAGCCTAATACTGGACGGCAGAAAAGATTTTCGGTGTCTCTCTGTTTTCGTTGAAATAAAGGGCGACCACTTCTTTCCGACATAATAATTGATGGTCTTAGTGGATGATACTGGTCATTTAATATTTTAATTTTATTTATACAAAATTTCTCGTATAAAAGATCTACATCGTCAACATCATTTATATAGCGTTTAATGGATTTTTTAATATTTGAATTTATTTTGTTCCTTTCCACTGCTAAGCAATTGCCTCCCCAAGCTGTTATACAAAATGACAAAACACTTTCGATTACTGCTCTATAAAATAATGTGCAGAGGGTTTTATCTATTCTAAACTGAGAGAGTTTCGATAAAAGATATGTACGTCTGCACATCTTATGCCTAATTATTTTCAAGTGTTCATCCCACTTGAGCCTGTCATCAATCGTTACACCAAGGTATTTGTAGT
>NC_088360.1:142793356-142823530 GCF_034508935.2 Berghia stephanieae | reverse complement strand
GGGCAGGGGGGAAACAGGGTGTCTTTTTTTATCCCCTTATAATTTTTCCCCAACATCTTTCCGTCCTTGGGTATTTGTTATTCTTAAAATTTTTTTACTACCCCCATTTTCTCCCAATGGGCGGGGGGGTACCGATGCGTCTTCTTTTTCCCCTTATAATTTTCCAACATGCTTTCCGTCTTTGTTTTGGGTTTTCCCTCCGGGCCCCTGGCCGGAGTCCAAAGCTGGGAGGGAAACGGGTCAAATGCATCGTTATTGTTTTGGGAGATTTTTTTTTTTTCCTTGTAAATCATCTCTCTTTTTATGTGTTATATTTGTTATTTTTAATGTATAATGCAACATTTGAGTGTATTCCTCTTTTTTGGGATTTTGTGCTTTGTCGGATAGATTTAAAGGGGTGATCTAAAACTAAGTAAAATTGGGGTGGTATGCTCTTGGAATCTACATCTGATCCCTTTTTGTTCCTAGTTCCCCTACATCTTAATTTTTCTTGGGTGCTTTAATTGTAATGCTAGAACTTTTTACTATCCCATTTTCTTCCTTATTCAGGGCTGAGAATCTTCCGCCTAAAGGCGGATTTCCGCCTAAATGGTAGTTTATCTCCGCCCATCCCATCACATTTCCTCCTTTTTCAAATTTGCCTTGTCAAACATTTTCCTCAAAACCACAAAATCACCATTATGTCATATGTCATATTTTGACACCTGTGCTCAGTCTCGTGAAATTTAGTGACGGTCCCGTTTTTATGACGTTGGGCCAGACAGTATGGCACCAGATGTCACAATTGACACAGAAGACCAGTAGTGTTCTTTGATTAGTTAGTTGATGGTTGGAAGGGAAGGGGAGGGACAAATGGGTCTGGATTTTTTCCCCCTGTTGTAGGTACCTATTGCCTTTTAAATCTCTCTCTCTCTCTCTCTCTCTCTCTCTCTCTCTCTCTCTCTCTCTCTCTCTCTCTCTCTCTCTCTCTTTTTTTTTTTTTTTTTCCCTTTGCCTTTCTTTCTATTTCTCTGTTTTTTTTTTTTTTTATTTGGATATAGAATTCAAAAGGTCAATACATAAGTTATTCTGGTAAAGAAGTCTCTCCTCCTCCTCCCCCCCCCCCCTCTCTCTCTCTCTTTCTTTCGCAACCACATTAAATCATCTAGTATAGAGATGATATATTAGAACAAAGCAATGGTGGTTGGCTTAGTTTAATCTTTTTTCTTTTTACCTTATGGCTTTAAATTTGAGAGATTCTTGGGTTGTATTTATAAGCTGACTAACTACTAGGTTTCTTTGCTTGTGTTTGATCGATAGACCGAGAAATGTTCTTCCTTTTTGACAATTGCTATTATCATCACTGAATAAAAAAACACTCACCAAAACCACTACATCAACATCTCTACCACCACTACTATTACAATCACCACCACATCATCATCCCTACCACCACTACTACTACAAATAGCACCACATCATCCCTACCACCACCACTACAACAACTACCACCACATCATCAACCCTACTACCACTACTACAACCACCATCATATCATCATCCCCACCACCACTACATCATCATCCCTACCACCACTACTACTACAACCACTACATCATCATCCCTACCACCACTACTGCTACAACCACCAAACCATCATCCCTACCACCACTACTACTACAACCACCACTACTACTACAACCACCAAACCATCATCCCTACCACCACTACTACTACAATCACCACCAAACCACCATCCCTACCACCACTACTACTACAACCACCAAACCATCATCCCTACCACCACTACTACTACAACCACCACAACATCATCCCTACCACCACTACTACTACAACCACCAAACCATCATCCCTACCACCACTACTACTACAACCACCACTACTACTACAACCACCAAACCATCATCCCTACCACCACTACTACTACAATCACCACCAAACCATCATCCCTACCACCACTACTACTACAACCACCAAACCATCATCCCTACCACCACTACTACTACAACCACCACAACATCATCCCTACCACCACTACTACTACAACCACCAAACCATCATCCCTACCACCACTACTACTACAACCACCACAACATCATCCCTACCACCACTACTTACTACAACCACCACATCATCATTCCTACGACCACTACTACTACAACCACCAAACCATCATCCCTACTACCACTACTACTACAACCACCACAACATCATCCCTACCACCACTACTACTACAACCACCACATCATCCCCACCACCACTACTACTACAACCACCAAACCATCATCCCTACCACCACTACTACTACAACCACCACAACATCATCCCTACCACCACTACTACTACAACCACCACATCATCCCTACCACCACCACTACTACAACCACCACCAAACCATCATCCCTACCACCACTGCTACTACAACCACCACAATATCATCCCTACCACCACTACTACTACAACTACCACCACATCATCATTCCCACCACAGCTACTACAACCACCACCACACAATCATCCATACTACTACTACAATCACTACCACATCATCCCTACCCCTGCTATTACTACAACCGCCACCACATCATTATCCCTACTACAACCACCAAATGTTGTAAGTACACTTTCAACTTTTGAAATTCCACCGAGTCGTGTTAGAACTTGCTGCAAGACAAATTTTGGATCGCATCTCAGTAAATTTGAGTGAAATTCAAATTTATAGGTTATGGTCGCATGGATGGGTCATGATCTTCACGATGAAAAATTTCCTCCTTTTTTGTGACCAGTCATTCTCACCCCTGCTTATTACTGGCGCTGATATAACCTAAATGTGTTGGAAGCGCCGTAAAACCCTCAAACAAACAAAACTATCCCATTTTATTCCTCTTCCTATTTATTGGCGCTGATATGACCTCAATGTGCTGCAAGCGCCGTGAACCCTTAAAAACAACAAAACTTGCTTATCCGAACCAGTGACCACCTGAACTCTAGCCCTTCGGTCTTGCACCATGACGGAGAAGTTAGACGTCTTTTGTAGTTGTTCCAGGTGACTATAAAATGTGTTACTGATGCTTGGATTTGGTGAGAGGAATGTGCATCTCAGGTCTTCAAGAGGTTGACATTCAATCTAGTGGTGTGTTACTGTTACTGTTTCATTGGGGTGTTGACATAAGGGGCAGGAAGGGGATGTGTCTTTTGTAATTTTGCTTAAATGGCTGTTGAACAGTTGTTTATTGTTCTTAGTTGAAAGATGATGTTTCTGGGTGGGGATCCTGACCTCCCACAGTGGGCAGCGAGGTACTTACCGTGTCTTATATCCCCTTATATCTGTTTTCCAACTTGCTTTCTGTCTTTGTCTTGGTGTGACATTGCTCGGTTTTGTCCCGACCCTGGCCGGAGTCCTTGACTGGGAGGGAAACAGTCAAATGCATAGTTATTGTTTTGGGAGATGATATTTTTTTCCATGTAAATCATCTCTCTGTTATGTGTTATTATATTTATCTTTAATGTATAATGCAAGCATTTGAGTGTATTCCTCTTTGTTGGATTTTGTGCTTGTGTCTGGATGAGACTTATAGGTGATCTCAAACTAAGTGCGCGGGTGGTTGGATGGGAGCATCACCCTTGAATCATATACCTATGATGTTCGCATGGGTGTACGATCCGATAGTGATGTCGTTTCTTCCTCTCTTTACTAGCCTATCCTGCTTCTTTGGTTTGTGATTGTATTTTTGACAGGGGATATTTTTTTTTGCTGTAAATCTTCTGCCTGTTTGTTCTTGGTTATTTATAATTTAGCTTATGATATCTATAGGTTATGATTTTGATTTACATTTGTACGATTTTTGTTAGATTGCTTGTTTTTTGTTTCAGCGGTCTCTCATATAACCTCAATTGTGTTGGAAGAGACCTAAAGCATCAAACAAACAAACAAACAAACTAAGTGCATTGGTGGCATGCTCTTGGAATCTACACCTGATCCCTATTTGTTCCCAGTTCCCCTATGTCTTACTTTTTCTTGGGTCCTATAATTGTAATTCTAGAACTTGTTACTATCCCATTTTCTTCCTTTTTACTGGCGCTGATATGACCTTAATGTTTTTCAAGCGCCGTAAAACCCTTAAAAACATAAAAACATAAAAAGATGATGTTTTGCTGGTGTCTTTAGAGCTTATTTAGGCTATCATTAAAAACAAAACAAAAACATGTCCTATCCCTGCCGAAGAGAAACCAAATGTATAGATAGTGTTGGCTTGGCTAAGAGGCTCACAACATTGCCATCCGGAAGTACAACGGACCAACACACAACTATGTAACCTTGAACGTTTATAGTCTAGTTAATACTTAATACAGTTTGGTGAGGATTACTCATAAACTCGGATGGCAAAAAACAACAAAAGGCTTGAGTGACGGTAACTTTGATCTATCTATAGTTATAGTAGTTTTGGGAGATGATCTGATATAGGAATTTTCTGCTATCATCTACTACTTCTTTTTTTTTTACCTATTATCCAACTCATCTTGAGCTTATGTTACCCAAGGGTCTTGAAGTGTGTGTGAGTGTGTGTGTGAGTGTGTGTGTGTGTGTGTGTGTGTTGTGTGTGTGAGAGAGAGAGAGAGAGAGAGAGAGAGAGAAAGAGAGAGAGAGAGAGAGAGAGAGTTAATCGTATGCACTTGACTAAGAAGCTAATAACATTACCATCCTGAAGTATAACGGACCAACACACAAAACTGTAACCATGAACGTTTATAGTCTGGTTAATACAGTTTATTGAGAATCCCTAATATACGCGGATGGCAAAAAACAATAACAAAGACCTGATTGACGTCAACTGCGAACTATCTATACTATAAGAATGTAATAAAGGGGAGATAATCGAATCATTTCTAATTACACCCATCAAAATATCAATGATTGCCTCCCTTCACCTTCAAGCTTACGAGATCTTCAGTCACTGTCAGTGTCAGCAGTTTTATTATAATATTCATCGATCGGGAATTCTCCCTATAGCTACATCCAATCGTAAGACGAAAGGAATTAAAATCAACATCATTAATTCCAAAGGCAAACATTCCTGTCTGTTGTAAGGACATCGTAATTATGATTAATTCGCCCACTCGTTTGCTTTGAAGCCCATTACGGTATTTGCTAAATGTCTTAATCTTTGTCTTATGTGAATTAATACTTTTGCAATTGTAGTGTACAATGGAATCACGATTAAACCAACACCTACGGACCAGAAGGACTTTAAAATTAATTATAATTTAAAAAAGTAAAATTTCTTTATACATCCCATAGGGGAAATTTGTTTCTCGGGTCTATAATTCCAAGGGAAGACTGGAATAACCCGGATGCCAGTCGCAGTGCAACGCCTCAAATTAAATTGAGCAAGGGTGAAGTGACTTGCTCAGGTCAAGGTCACACAGCGCAGCGGCGAGGGATCGAACTCGGTACCTTTCGGGTACGAAGCAAAGACCGTACCTCTGAGCCACGCTGCCCCGCATGGTTGGTTTTAATTTTATCCGTCATCAAAGGAAAACACTTGGTAAAAACCAGAAAACTTGGGCCCAACACGAGGTGTTGACTTTAAACAAGGTTGACTTTATCCAATGTCAATGAAATAATAATAATAGTAATAATAATAATAATAGTAATAATAATAATAATAATAATAGTAATGATGATAATAGAAGTAATGATAATGATAATAATGATAATGATAATAATAATGATAATAATAACAATAATAATAATAATAATAATAATAATAATAGTAATATTAATAATAATAGTAATATTAATAATAATAGTAATGATAATAGTGATAATAATAGTGATAATAGTGATAATAATAGTGATAATAATAGTGATAATAATGATAATAATAATAATAATAATAGTAATAATAATAGTAATAATAATAGTAATAATATATACTTTATTCATCAAAAAAAAAATGAAAATTCATTTACAGACGTGGCCTGCATGAAAATGTATAAACACAAAGTTGAGAATCTATGGCGACAATGTATACATACATACATATATATATATATATATTAAAAAAATGCCAAAATCTCGATTACACCCGGGATCGATCTCGGTCCCATTTATTGTGAAGCGAGTGCTCTACCAACTCAGCCATCGGGACCCCCTGTAGTAGAAGTAATGAAGGAATAAACATATTCCAAAACCACTTATTTTCTCTTTACCATCTAGCGTACTTATAACACCCAATACTACCTATGGTCAGGTACTCATTCACACATGAGTCGAATGAATTAGTTCATAATGTCCCTACCTATAACTTTACACGAATAACGTCGCTTGACATAGTTTAACAAAAAAATCGGACACCCCACTTCTTGATCACTGACTTCGCAAAACATATAATATCGAATCCATCCTACTTTGCGTGACTTTTGGTGTTTCCGCTATGGGAGAGAGCAGGTCAATGTTCCCATAATAACCCCTCGAAGGCATCGATGGCCCGAGAAAATGGCGGAATAATGTGTCAGTGTCCGGGGGGCGTCTCTATCCTATTAATAAGTGTTATTGTTAGGTATTGGAGTATTTGTAAGAACGGGTATGAGTGTGAATGGGTGTGTGTGTGTGTGTGTGTGTGTGTGTGTGTGTGGGGAGGGGAGGGGGGGGGGGCTTATGGAATCTCTCTTGAAAATAGCATCATAATTAACAGGGATATCGCATCTTTTTTGGTATCTATCTATCTATCTATTTATCTATACATCCATTAATCTATCTATCTATCTATCTATCTATCTATCTATCTATCTATCTATCTATCTATCTATCTATCTATCTATCTATCTATCTATCTAAATAACAAAAACAGTGCTGTCGGCGTATAATGAGGTTACAGAAATAATATGATGATGATCCTGATGATGATAATGATGATAATAATAATAATAATAAAATAATAATAATAATAATAATAATAATAATAATAATAATAATAATAATAATAATGATAATAATACTAATAATGATGATGATGATGAATGATGATGATGATGATGATGATTATGATGATGATGATGATGACGATATAATAATAATAATAATAATAATAATAATAATAATAATAATAATAATAATAATAATAATAATAAGGTGATGATAATAACTTTGATAATAATAATAATAATAATAATAATAAAATAATAATAATAATAATAATAATAATAATAATAATAATAATAATATATAATATAATAATAATAATAATAATAATAATAATAATAATAATAATAATAATAATAATAATAGTAATAATAATACTACTACTACTACTCGTACTACTACTACTACTACTACTACTACTACTACTACTACTACTACTACTACTACTACTACTACTACTACTACTACTACTACTACTACTACTACTACTAATAATAATAATAATAATAATGATAATAATAATAATACATACATACATACATACATACATACTACTACTACTACTACTACTACTACTACTACTACTACTACTACTACTACTACTACTACTACTACTAATAATAATAATAATGATAATACTACTACTACTACTACTACTACTACTACTACTACTACTACTACTACTACTACTACTACTACTACTACTACTAATAATAATAATAATAATAATAATAATAATAATATGCATGTTTGACATCCGAACCTACATATGGGCCTAGATTAACATTGTTGTAATGGACAATATTCTGCGTCATTTTTTTAAATATTTCCACTACAACAATGATGAGCCCATAATGAATTGGGTTATCAGATCTGCAAATATGTGCACGTCGGTTTATAATGTTCGAAAGTTTACGCACTTATTTACTGGTACCAACACAAAACATACACACTTCCAAATTCAATTAATGCCACGAGTAGCTTGTTGGAGTCTTTATGAATCTCTTGGGGCAGCTTCAGTTTATCGTCACAGCATGGGAGAATGTGAATAACGAGCCCTTTTCAAGGACTCAATTATGCTCTACTCGGGACTCGAACCCAGGACCTTTTACATCAAATCTCAATCGACTCATATGGCCCACGACTTGACAAAAACTTTCACTTTTGAGTCTTCTTTATAGAGAATCGAAGACTTCTTTGAAGTCTAAACTTTGAGAATTTTTGTAACGTTGAGGGTTATTTCAATCAATCGATATTGATAAACGATCTAATCAGGTAAACTCTCTCTTTACCGACCATTTTCATTATTTTCCCAAATACGCTTCAACAGTCGTGACGTCATTTCCCTCGTAATGACGCATAGTAACTTAGTAACTGGTTCTAAACTATCGGAACAATGTGGTGGACGCCCTTATGGAATATTTCTCCGACGAGCATAAAAGCGTATCCAGAGGAGAAAAACATTATAAATCTAATCATGTTTTGACTTTTATACATTCTAATCACATGACATATGAAAAAGTTCTAGCCAGCATGAAGAATAAAAAGTACAGATATTCTTTGTTATAGAACCAAGCTACTCGCGCTGGGCGGACGTGACATCAGACTACTGAATCCTATTGGAAGGCTTACCCTGCAGAAAAATTAATTTTTTAAACTCAAACAATCCCTATTCAAAGCAACTTTATGTTCTTTTAAACAAAGATCATTGTGATGTACAAAATAAATCTGAATAAGAAAAAAAATGTATATTGAGTCGTAATGATTTTGACGATATTGATGTAGGTGGTAAGGAGAGGGTTAGGGGAAATAAGACGACGCCATGAAAGCATTTTATAACAGTTTCTTACAGATCCACTTTATAGGGAGATATTCCCAAAGTATCAATAAAGATGATAGAAGTTAGATTGAAATTATGGTTCGAACATGTTAAGAGACGAGAGAGGGAATACGACGGAAAGAAAGTATTGGAAAGAGAAAAAAGGAACGCCCAAAGACTAGATGGATTGATAAGGGTACAAGACGAGAATATGAAAGAACTGGGCCTGGAGGAAGATGATGCTATGAACCGAGATACATGTAGATGTGACATTCATTGTGGCAACATTCAAAAAGCGGGATAAGCTGAAAGAATAATAATAATAATAATAATAATAATAATGATAATAATAATAATAATAATAATAATAATAATAATAATAATAATAATAATAATAATAATAATAATAAGAAGAAGAAGAAGAAGAAGAAGAAGAGGAAGAAGAAGAGGGAGAGAGATACTCCCTAAGGAGTCAGCAGAAAGCTCCAAATTATACAGCCCTCCTCCCCCCCCCCATCACACACACACACACACATTCTATCATACTCTACATTCTTATTGGTTTGGAGCTACTTCCTGCTTGTGTCCCAAGAGATGTCATTTGTTTTGACAAGGAATTGTGAGATACACAGCCCCCCAGTATCTTTCTATCGCATCGTATTCACCAAGATTAAGGTATCGAGCGTGGCTCGGCGGTACGGTCATTGCTTCGTACCCGGCCGGAAGGTACAGAGTTCGATCACCCGCCGTTGCGCTGTGTGGCCTTGAGAAAGTCACCTCGCCTTAGCTCAATTTGCGGCACTGCACTGCGGCTGACGCCTGGGTTATTCCAGTCTTCCCTTAGAATAGACCATAGAGACATATTTCCCCAATGCGATGAATAAAGGGCTGTATAATTTGGAGCTTTCTGCTGACTCCTTAGGGAGTATCTCTCTTATTTTATTTTATTTAAGAAGAGTTTGTTGGCCACGGTTCCTAGTCTGATAAAATTTGATTTTTAGTTTCATTATGGTCCGATTACAATAACAATAAACAAAGACAAAAATATCAAGAGTTTATCATGAGCAATATCAACTAAATGCGGTAAAACAAAATAGAAAAAATTCTACTATAATTACTTGTATTACATTTAAAAAAAACCCCCAAAAACAAAAACAAAACAAAACAAAATATACAACCAAAAAAAAAAACAACAACATAGGGATGCGGTGAGAGAATGTGAGTATAGAGCCTTTTTCAAGGACAACATGAAACCGACATCAGTGGACCCGATCTAGGGCTATCCATGTCTGAAGGTTTGGTGTTATACCAAAAGACAACTGCTGTATTGACAAGGGCTTCTGAAAGCCCCCCCCCCCCTCCCTCCATGATTTCTTCCTATGCTACCGTACTCTGAACAACAAACAAACAAACAAACAATACATCAAAACAAAATTGGCAAAAAAAAAACAACAAAAAAAACGACTCGTTTTTCAAATATTGATCGATTAAAACGACCTTCAACTTTTCAAAAACTCTCGAACCTGGGATTTCAAGGAAAGGAAAGAGTTATACCCCCCCCCCACCCTCTTCTCTCTCTCAAATAATTTTGATGTTTTCATTTAATGATTGGAAGAAATTCTCTTTACCGACTTTCCTTACACTTACATATCTTGTTTGCCTGATTAAAAAAATTATTTGATGGCATGCGCAATTCGATTTTGTTTACCTGATTCCGTCTCATTATGTGTTTCTATTGGTGAGGGGCAACATTTCAGATTGCTTCAAAACATGGAGAGAGAAAAAAGAAACGGAGTGAAAGAAAAAAAAAGAAAGAAGGAAAGACAGACAGATAGATAGATAGATAAATAGAGAGAGAGAGAGAGAGAGAGAGAGAGAGAGAGATAGATAGATAGATAGATAGATAGAGAGAGATAGATAGATATAGATAGAGAGGAATAGATAGATAGATAGATAGATAGATAGAGAGAGAGAGATAGATAGATAGATAGATAGATAGATAGAGATAGATAGATATAGTTAGAGAGAGAGGAATAGATAGATAGATAGATAGATAGAGAGAGAGAGAGAGAGAGAGAGAGAGAGAGAGAGAGAGAGAGAGAGAGAGATTAAAGAACACCCTGAATCATGGTCTTTTGAGTGTCCTTGAAAGGAGCATGACACTCTAACTTGTCCACAGCAAGACAGTAAAAACGTGCTTATCTTATGATTAAGTCACTAAACCCTAACACCGACTATATCCGTAGTTTACCCGGGTTACTTTTACCCCATGGCTATTTGTTACATTGTTATAACTACAAAAGACGTCTAACTTCTACGTCATGGCACAAGACTGAAAGGCGAGAGCTCAGGTGGTCGCTGGCTCGGATAAGTAAGTAAGTTACATTGTTCTGAGACAAATTATAGGCGTACTATCAAAGCTAATGTTTTTAATGTTTACATGTTAATGATAGTTGAATAAAAATAGCTATGCACATGCTCATTTTTAATATATTCTTGTCGAATTTTGAAAAGTAGCAAAAATCTCTAGGATTGAAGAGAATCCATATTACGATCAACAGTGAGTATGATGCTTATAGATAGTATGCAGATGACGTCACTCAGGACTTTGTTATTGTTTTTGCCATCCGCGTTTGTGAGTTGTTCTCACTAAACTGTATTAACCAGACTATAAAAGTTCATGGTTACACAGGGTTTGTGTGTTGGTCCGTTATACTTCCGGATGGCAATGTTTTGAACTCCTTGGCCAAGCGCATTCTATCTATAGGGAATGGGATTAGCGGAAGAGTAGCGTCCCTTGATTGGACGTCACTTTACAGAGAGAACGTCAAAATGTTTTTGCGCACGCGTCTCTCTCGACCTCGCTTTCGGCGAAGTGTCTCAAGCCGCACGAACAACATGACGTTCTCTCTCTCTCATAACTTTTCCGCTCGTGACTTCCAATCAAGGGACGGTACTCTTCCGCTAATCTCATTCCCTATATACGTGAATGATGACGTAAAATTGATGCTATGCGTTTTCGTTTTAAAAAACTCACAAGATCCGCCAACCGGATAGAACGTACCAACACACAAAACTATGTGTAACCTTAAACGTTTATAGTCTGATTAACACACTCAAAAAAAAAAAAAAAAGGCTGGCTAATTAATGCAATCTAAATGGGTTTTTAAAATATTATAATGCACAATATCCACTAAACGAATTCAAAGCTCTTTACAAGGGCACTAAGCCAACGACAATACTTCACATGTAGCATGTGACACGACGTCTGTAGAGCGATTTTATATTTAATTTTGACAGATTTAGAGCATTAAAGGCCATATACTCATTTTCACCTGAGTGCAGTGAGAGAACATGAGTAAAGAGCCTTCTCCAATGCTTTTAATTTTGCTCCGGCCAAAGTGAGACTGGGGCCATAGACAGAAATGACAAGAAGGCGTATGTCAGACCACAGGACCATAAAGCCACACTTTAATGGAAAATTTAGAAAAACAGCCATAAATTGATCTTTTATAGATGGTATGAAGATGACGTCACTCAAGTCTTTGTTATCGCGTTTATGAGTAATTCTCACTTAACTGTATTTATCAGACTATAAACGTTCAAGGTTACACATTCTTTTGTGTGTTGGTCCGTTATACTTCCGGATGGCAATGCCGTGAGCTTCTTAGCCAAGCGCATACTATGTATATAGTGCAATATCCACTAAACATTCTCAAAGCGCTTTTCATGGAGTCCCTGGTCAACAGCAACACTTAGCATGTAAGACGAGACAAGACGTCTGTTAGGCGATATTACAATTTTTTTCGGACAGAGACAATGCTGTTAACGGTCAGGTACTCATTTTACATCTGAGTAATGTGAGAGAATGTGAGTAAAGTGCCTTTTCCAAGAACTGGACAATGTTCCGAGGGAGGCTCGAACCCAGGACCTTCCGATCCGAAGCGAGTGTCATACCACAAGACCGAATAGCCGCCTTAAATGCTTCTACTCTACGCTACATGACAACAATAACAAATAAACCACAATTTTCAGTTTGACATCAGACTTGTAGCCGTCTCTCCTCCCATCCAATTCCTTGTAAAAAGAACTAAAGAGAAAGAACTTAGTGGACTATCCTTGGTGTTTTGAGTGTCCTTGGCAACAGAGTGGCAATCCGGCAATCCGGTCTCTTCACCCGGGATGTCAATAAAGAGTGAGGGATCAGGCTTGTCCACAGACTGAAATCTGACGCCCGCTGTGGATTTAGGCTGCCGGGCAGTTTTGTCAAGAAAATGCCAAATTTGATTAATCTTTTATTATTCTCCTTTACTTAAAACCCGCATTACTGTTGGGTCTCTCTCCTCCCCCCCCCCCCCCCCACTGCCCCCCCCCCCCCCCCAAGAGAATAGATATACAAGTCCGGCTTCTTTAGGTTAAATTTGCAGTTGAAAAAAACCCCTCCAACTTGGCATTTTATATAGCGCATTATCCACATAAAATTATGCTTAAATCGCTTTATAAGGTATGAATGCAAGGTATACCTACATATTGTGTTCTGACAGAAATTCACTCTTGTCCTTGGAGGATTAACTTAAACTGTGCATGTATTTTATCCTAAAAAAAAAAATCTTCATGTTCTTATTAATTCTAAAGTCTTGAGAAAGTATCTTGATTTCGTGGTTGGGAGACGTTATTTCCCAGGTTTACTTATCAAGTAAAATTAAGTAGTAAGTGGTTGGCTTGTGTCAGAGTTATTTTGAGTAAAAAGCGAAAATCTGAAAACTACCAATCTGACGGATGTGCTTTATTTTAATGTAATTTTTTTTTTTGATTTGGTAATGAAAGTGCCAAACTGACAATTCTCAGAGTTTGTCGTCTTCGTTTTTTTTCTTGACAAGTCTCTCTCGGTCACCGCGCTGTCACCAAAGAGATGTCTCATGTAGAAAGAGGTTTACGCTGATAGAGATTGTGTAAATGCGTTAGTTGCTGAACATACTTTTTAATGTTTTTTTTTTGTTGGGGTGGGGTGGGGGGGGGGGAGGGTTGATGTATACGCACAATGTTTTTTCTGTTTTTTTTTTAAATCCCTTTTATTCATCCTCATGGGGACATTTGTCTTTATGGTCTATTCCAAGGGAAGACTGGAATAACCCAGATGTCAGCCGCAGAGCAGCGCCGCAAAGTGAGCTAGGGCGAGGTGACTTGCACGAGGCCACACAAAGCGACGGGTGATCGAACTCGGTACCTTTCGGGTACGAAGCAAAGACCGTACCACTGAGCCACGCTGCCCCATAAGGATAAGAATAATGGTCTAACACTTAAAGGGCCGGGGAAAAATGGGGGGGGGGGGGGTTTGGCCAATCCAAATTGTAGGTCCGTCTACAATATCACAAGTGAAAAACTGTTTCCATAGGCCTTTCCGAGGTTTGAACTCGTAACCCTAGAATTAAGATTAAAGTGAACTGGACACTTGACCACTACATAATGGCGAAATAATATAAAAAAAGCATACACTGCGGAGGAGGAGGAGAAAGGAAAAGAACGTTGAAACTCACTCCAAGATTAATGGTAAATGTCGCACATCGGAAAAAAAATATTATATTATAATTTTGGCTAGAATCTTTTTGCTTCAAATATAGATAAAAATTAAATTCGCCTGACCAATAACTTGTAAAACATTTTGAACAACCCGAGTCTATAAAGAAGTCTCCAGTTTAAATATTTGACAAGCTGAAGGTGACGTCTGTAGAGCGATTTTATATTCAATCTTGACAGATTTAGGGCATTAAAGGCAATATACTCATTTTCACCTGAGTGCAGTGAGAGAGAACACGAGTAAAGAGCCTTCTCCAATGTTGTTAATTTTGCGCCCGGTCATAGTGAGACTAGGCCATAGACATATATATGTCAAGAAGGCTTATGTCAGACCAAAGGACCAACAAAGCCGCACTTTAATTGAATATCTGGAAAAACCAGATAGGTCTACTTAATGTTAAAAAAAATTCTGGCCAAATAAGAAAACTATTTGTTTTTGTCTGAAAAGAACGTGAGATTGGCTGTGAGGAGAATCTGAATCTAGTCATTACGGTCTCATTCCCATATTGAACTATTTGCTGTCCTGATCACAACAAATTCGGTCAGTTGGTAATCTAATATGCATATTATAATTATATTTTGTTTTATATTTTATTTACTTCTGTCTCAAATGAACGTAAAATCAAACAAACACCCGAGGATTAGCACGATTGAGCACCATGACTATCGTCCGCCGACAAATCACTTTTTTTTAGTTGTGTCAGAACCGTTTTATTTCAAATATACCCTAGGTAGATTCGTTTTTTTGTTTTTAGAGGTTTTACGGCGCTTGCAACACATTTAGGTTATATCAGCGCCAGTAAAAAGGAAGAAAATGGGATAGTAAAAAGTTCTAGAATTATAATTAAAGCATCCAAGAAAAAGTAAGACAAAGGGGAACTGGGAACAAATAGGGATCAGATGTAGATTCCAAGAGCATACCACCAATGTACTTAGTTTGAGATCACCCTATAAGTCTCATCTGGACACAAGCACGGCCCCCAATAAGAGGAACACATTCAAATGCTTACATTATAAATTAGAACAAATATAATAATACATAACAGAGAGATGATTTACAAGGAAAAAAATATCATCTCCCAAAACAATAACTATGCATTCGACTGTTTCCCTCCCAGCCAGGACCCCGACCAGGGCCAGGACAAAACCAAGCAATCTCATTCCAAGACAAAGACAAAATGCAAGTTGGAAAACAGATATAGGGGGATAGAAGACACAATAAGTACCTCCCTGCCCACTATGGGAGGTAGGAATCCCACCCAGTAGGTAGATTCGAAATAACCCCAAATTTGAAGAAAGTATAGATAATATGCGCCTGGCTAATAAGCTCACAACATTGCCATCCAGAAATATAACTAACCAACACACAAAACGATGTGTAACCTTAACGTATATAGTCAGTTTATTGAGAATTACTCATAAACGCGGATGGCAAAAAGCAATAGCAAAGACCCGAATGACGTCAACTTCATTCTATCTATAAAACAATTTTAAGAGTCAACACAATCGATCCATTGATATCCAGTGAGAGTTTTCTGTACACATTTTTTTATATTGTGGTTATTTAGATTACGACAGAATAATAATTGCATGTTTGTGTGGGTTATCAATACAATTCTAGGTATGCATACGTATTATTACACAACCTTATACTAAGCCTTTCCACGGTTTTATATGCATATGTGCGGCTATGTGGTCTAGTGGTATGACACTTGCTTTCGGATCGGAAGGTCCTGGGTTCGAGCCTCGCGCTCGGCGCATAGTTGAGTCCTTGGAAAAGGCATGTCCCGTCCTACATGTTAAATGTTGCTGTTGACCAGGGACCCCTTGTAAAGCGCTTTGGGCACATTTAGTGGATATCGCGCTATATAAAGCTTAATTTATTATTAATTTATTTATTTATGAACATCACTATGCTTTATTCATAATTTCCCCCTTCCCCTGATCTAGACGGTCATATTGAGCTATTGCCGCCTACATACCTAACACTTAAACGGCCGGTAATACCGTTGACGGTTTACTGGCCGGGAAAGGGAATGAGTTTAGCAGAAGAGTAGCGTCCCTTGATTGGACGTCACCGGTGGAGAAGTTATTTGTCAACAAACCATCTACAAGCCAAGCGCTCCAAATACAAAATGTATTATTCATATTTCTGTACAAAAATGCATAACGTTGATTATGATATACATTTTTGTACAGAAATATGAATATTTTTTTTTCATTTGGAGCGCTTGGCTTGTAGTTGGTTTGTTTACAAATAACTTCTCCACCGGTGACGTCCAATCAAGGGACGCTACTCTTCCGCTAATCTCATTCCCTATAACTAGAGCTAGAGCTTTAAAAAAAAAATATAGACCAATATCCACTAAATGTGCTCAAAGGGCTTTACAAAGGGTCCCTGACCAATAGCAACACGTACCATGTAGAACGAGACATGGCGCCTGTTAGGCGATATTACAGGGGTTTTTTTCCCCCCGACAGACAACACTGTTGACGGCCAGGTATTCATTTTACACCTGACTACGGTGAGAGAATGTGAGTAAAGAGTCTTTTCCAACTATGCGCCTAGCGAGGCTCGAACCCAGGACCTTTCGATCCGAAAGCTAGTGTCGTACCACTAGACCACATAGCCGCACAAACGTTAGATGTATATGGGACCGTAGCTATCGTAAAGTTATAGCCTTACACTGACCAAAAATGCCAGTCGTTTGCTACAAAAAATTGTATTGTGCGGCTATGTGGTCTTGTGGTATGACACTCGCTTTCAGGTCGGAAGGTCCTGGGTTCGAGCCTCGCGTTCGGCGCATAGTTGAGTCCTTGGAAAAGACTCTTTACTCACATTATCTCACCGTACTCAGGTGTAAAATGAGTACCTGGCCGTTAACAGCGTTGTCTTTGCCCGAAAAATTGGAATATCGCCTAACAGGCGTCATGTCCCGTACTACATGTTAAATGTTGCTGTTGACCAGGGACCCCTTGTAAAGCGCTTTGAGCACATTTAGTGGATATTGCGCTATATAAAGCTCAATTTAATTTATATTCAATAGTTCAACCAATGAATTACTTGTTTCCATGAGCTCTACTAGATATTAACGATGGCTACGATAGGAGTCGGCCGTCAGAAATGCCATGTCGGAAGGAGATAACAAAATATTGGACGTTAAATATTATTTGGGCTCGCCACCGGAAGGCGGATTTCCTTTGATCATCTTTTCTTTTTTTTTTTGCCAGACAGCAAACTTTTTAACCCACCAATATAAAAAATATCACTCCGATCTTAAACATAAATAAATACATGTTTGAACTCAGCAGGTCAAAATGAACAAAGTCTACGCGTCCACCCCTTGATGTAAAACTTAGTAACAAATATACTTTTAAAACTTAATTATTGCATTAATTTACGGTGTTGTTTTGCCCGATTGATCAAAAAGTAGGATCTATGTCTCTTTCTCTCTCTTTTCTCTCTCTTTCTCTCCATCTCTCTCCATCTCTCTCTCTCTCTCTCTCCCTCTCTCTCTTCTTCTTCTTCTCTCTCCTCTCTCTTCTACATCATCTTCATATCCATCGTCTGACGTCTCTACATCGTTTATCAATCGATCGTAATTTTAATATTTCTATCAATACTATCATACTATCTATCTATCTATCTATCTAATCTATCTGATCTATCTATCTATCTATCTATCTATCTATCTATCTATCTATCTATCTATCTATCTATCTATCTATCTATCTATCTATCTCTCTCTCTCTCTCTCTCTCTGTGTGTGATTACTGAAACATGGCTTTTTACTGATCCCTCCAATGTACTAATTCCCTATGGATTCCGTGTTTTTAACGCCAACAGACAAAATTGAAAGGGTTCCTTTGGTGACGTGGCGTCATGACTATTTTTAAAACATCCCTTAAAATACTCTTCAACAGTCGTAACGTCACTTCCTTCCTAATAACGCATGATAACTTAGTAACACTGGCTCTAAACTATCGGAATAATGGCGGACGCCCGTATGAAATATTTCCCCGGCGAGCATAAAAGCGTATCCAGAGGAAAAAAACCCATAAATTTGATCATGTTTTGACTTTCACACATTCTGATCACAAGGAATATGAAAAGTTCTAGCCAGCATGAAGAATAAGAAGTAATGATTTTCTTTGTTTAGAACCAAGATGGCCGCCGTTGGTGGGTGACGTGACATTAGACTATTGTATCCAATTTAAGGAGTAAAATCCACACCATACAAGTCTTTTGGACACCTAGACGTGATTTCATCTTTTCACAATGTCATTTACCAATTATCTAGTCTCTACCGTCCACCTTATTCCAGGAAGAATAATTTCAGTTTTACAACATGTTTAGATGAATTTGAATCATTATCGTTAAAGACTGGATGACAATGGGAGCTATCTATAGATAGTTCGAAGATGACGTCACTCAGGCCTTTGTTATTGTTTTTGCCATCCGCGTTTGTGAGTTGTTCTCACTAAATTGTCTTAACCAGACTATAAAAGTTCATGGTTACACAGAGTTTGTGTGTTGGTCCGTTATACTTCCGGATGGCAATGTTGTGAACTCCTTGGCCAAGCGCATTCTATCTATATTCAGGTTTTCGTCCAACCAAGTCATCAATCACATGATTTGTTGATGTCCAACGATTGGATATTTCTCAACAAATGTAAACACTTTGTTTACAAAAGTTATAAACATATCCATGTGTCAAGCTGAATCCAATGGCCAATCGTGATGTTAGATATTTTAAAATCTGTGAACACTTTTCACAAAGTGGGTCAGTTGGAGCACATTTTGCAATGCGACCAATGACTCGAGCACATGGAAAGTTTATATAGATCATGCCCATTAACAAAATTAACTTAAACAATGACAAAACTGAGATACTATTATGAGAAAACAGCTGGTCCAAAAATGGAATATCGTCTATTCATAGTATTATTGTAGATTGTAAACTAGGCACAACTAGAAACAGTGTCCGAAATATTGGTGTTTATTTTGACAGTAAAATTAATATGCAAACTCAAATTTCCAAAATTATTCAAAATTGTAATTTTCATTTAAAGAGAATCGCCAGTGTGAGATCCATGCTAGATATTGACATAACGAAATTATTAGTATCTTCTCTTATACTTAGTAAAATAGATTATTGTAACTCTCTTATGTCTGGTTGTCCCAAGTATTCTATCGATTGACTTCAGAAGATAAAAAAAATAAGGCAGCAAGACTTGTTACTCTTAAAATCTCGAGAGAGCGCATTATTCTACTCTACATGACTATCACTGGCTCCCTGTTCACTACAGAATAGACTGCAAAATTCTTTTATACGCCTATAAATGTTTTACCAATGTAGGTCCTTCCTACTTACAAGACCTTATTAAAGTCTATACACCTAGCCGTGTCTTAAGATTATTAGAATATCTCTTAATGAAAGAAAGAAATTGCATAAATAATTTTCACCACAAAGATTTTAACGGTGTAGCCCCACGTCTGAGGAACTCTCTCAGTTTTAGAACAAAATCTGCTCCGTGTGTTCTAACATGTAAGATGCACATTAAGACTGAACTAATTTACAAGGCATTTTATGATTGATGTTTAATATATATAATGTGTGTGTGTGTGTGTTTGTGTGTGTGTTTGTGACTCTGTGTGTTGGGGGGAGGGGGGGGGGGGGGGGGGGGGGGGTTGTGCATTTGAGTTAATTGTAAAGCGCTGCAGACCACTTTTAATTTTAAGTGAATGCTTAGGCGCTATAGAAATAGATTTTTTAAAAATTGAATAAATTATAACAATCTCCACTATTAAATTATAGCCACATTTCCATAATATACTCACTTTGCTCATTGCCGCGTTACAACGCTTCGAGTACGTACTTGTATCAATACTCTTCAACAGTCTTACCGTCACTTCCTTCCTAATGACGCATGGTAACTTAGTAACGCTAGCTCTAAACTATCGGAACAATGGCGGACGCGCGTATGAAATATTTCTCCGGCGAGCATAAAAGTGTATCCAGAGGAAAAAACCCCATAAATTTGATCAAGTTTTGACTTTTTCACATTCTGATCACAAGGTATATGAAAAGTTCTAACCAGCATTAAGAATAAAAAGTAATGATTTTCTTTGTTTAGAATCAAGATGGCCGCCGTTGCCGGGCGGCGTGACATCAGACTACTGAATCCAATTGAATGGAAAGCAGTTAACCTGTATCAATATTACGATAACTACTCCTCTTTAATTTATTTATCTCTTTGGTGCCAATATCCCCCGACTTTCTATTTTCTAGGCCATTCCGTGCCCGTGCCATTCGATCCCTAGTTTCTTTCCTTCTCTACTAAAGGATGATTGAGGAGAAAGAAAGAAAAACACCATAATGTGCGGCTATGTGGTCTTGTGGTATGACACTCGCTTTCGGATTGGAAGGTCCGGGGTTCGAGCCTCGCTCGGCGCATCGTTGAGTCCTTGGAGAAGGCTCTTTACTGACATTCTCTCACCATACTCAGGTGTAAAATGAGTACCTGGCCGTTAACAACGTTGTCTCTGTCCGAAAAAAAAATGTAATATCGCCTAACAGGCATCATGTCCCGTCCTACATGTTAACTGTTGCTGTTGGCCAGGGACCCCTTGTAAAGCGCTTTGAGCACGTTTAGTGGATACTGCGCTATATAAAAGCTCAATAATAAAGCTCAAAATAATATTATGAACCAGTTAACTGCCTTACTCTGGAAAGACACGTGATTAGAATTTGGTCAGAAAACTCCCCCCTTCAATTATCAATCGATTTAAATGATTCTCGCGAGATCCCAGGTTTGAGAGTTTTGCCACACAAGATGAGGGTCATTTAACTCACTCAATACTAGAGACTTTTACTACTTTTCAAAATGAGAAAATAATGTATTAAAAATGAGCATGTACATTGATAGTTTTATTCAACTATCATTAACATATAATGCAAAAACTAAAAACATTAGCTTTGATACGACGCCTATAATTTGTCTATTAAATATGTAATAAATATGCATGGGGTAAAAGTCTGCCGTACAGCGATAAAACCCCGTATAATGGCAAAACCCGATTTTGCAGGAGAACCGAAAAACTGTTCATATTTTACTTCAACTTTTTACAATAACTGTGCGGAGAATTGATGCAAATTTGGTATCAATCGAAATGTCTTTTTTTATTCTATCACTTTTGATGTATAAAAATAAAAAATAAAGACCTGGACTATTCGGAAATATGAATTTACGGGGTTTTGTCGCTGTACGGCAGAAATAACCTGAGTAAACTACGGATATAGTCGGTGTTAGGGTTGGGTGAGTTAAATTGATCGATCTTTGAAGGGCGAGTTTCTCGGCCAAATTTTTAATATTTACGTGTCTTTCTTGAGCAACCGCGAAAGTTAACTGGTTTATGAATATCAGAGTCAGAGATGAAGAAAAATATAATAAATCTTCAAAGAAAGCGAATCAATGGGAGCGATCTATATTCATGTTTTCGTCCAACCGAGTCATCAATCACGTGAATTTTTGCTGTCCAACGATTGGACATTTCTGAACAAATGTTAACACGCTGCTTTGCTTATGAAAGTTGTAAACATACTCATGTGTCAAGCTGAACACAATGACCAATCGTAATGTTAGATAGTTCAAAATATGTGAACACTTTTCACTATGTAGGTCACTTTGAGCACATTTTACAATGTGACCAATGACCTCGAGCACATGGAAAGTTAATATAGATCATGCCCATTGTTGCAGAATATTGATGGATGAAGGATAAAATCCAAAGGTTAAGGACGGCCCGTTAGCTCAGTTGGTAGATGCCCCCCTCATACACATAGGGGCCAGTATCGATTTCAGGACGGATACAGTTGACCTCCCTTGTCCACCACGGGGAGTGATTGGGATGCTGGGTTTGTCAGATCTGGCGGAAAGTGCGTTGTGATAGGCTAGCGTCGTATCTAACGGGTTACCAAGCAATTGATAAAGACCGTTTTAACGCTACAAAAAGATGGATATATACAATATTATATAGATAAAATAAAGTAAATAAATAAATTCTCTTTATTCATACCTAAGCGGATTTTTTTCTTTAGAATCTATTCCGAGGGAAGACTGGAATAACCCAGGCGTTAGCCGCAAAATGAGCTGAGGTTATTTGGCTTGCTCAAGGCCACACAGCGCGATGGGTAGTCGAACTCGATACCTTTCGGATACGAAGCAAAGACCATAACGCTGAGCCACGCTGCCCCACCGTTATGACTCTAAAAGGCTGGCGTGCTTGATGTCAAGGAGGAGGAGAGAGAGAGAGAGAGAGAGAGAGAAAATTGAGCTTTACATAGCGCAATATCCACTAAATGTGCTCAAAGCGCTTTACTTGGGGTCCCTGGTCAACAGCAACATTTAACATGTAAGACGGGACATGACGCCTGTTAGGCGATATTACAATTTTTCGGACAAAGACAACGTTGTTAACGGCCAGGTACTCATTTTACACCTGACTACGGTGAGAGAATGTGAGTAAAGAGTCTTTTCCAAGGACTCAACTATGCGCCGAGCACGAGGCTCGAACCCAGGACCTTTCGATCCAAAAGCGACTGTCATACCATTAGATCTCTTAGCCGCACAATGCACATATTGCATAGGGACTAGTAGACGGCGAGTTTAAGGAAATAAGAAAGAATGAAGAGAATGGAGGATGGGGGGAAAGGGGAGGGGTTGGGGGAGGGGGGGGGGGTTGAGGGGAGGGGAGAGAAGAATGAGTGATGGGAAGCGATTTTAGTGGCTAGAGTGGCGAGAAAATGAGGTAGGATGGATGGTGCTGTGAAGTGAAAGTCCTCTCTCTGATTCTCAATCAATAAATCTTTATCGGGGATTTTGGTGTAGTTGCTATAACACGAGTATCTATCCACACGATCGCAGTGAATATCAAGATGTTGGCTAGATAGAGGCAACAGATTGTGTAAAACTTATAAACACAACATTGAATTTGGCAGCTTAAAAGAGAACAAATTTTTAAAAAAGGAAACAAAATTTTTAGCTAACATCCAAAGCCAGTCTTTTGTTACAAAAAAACAACAACAATTGTTATATATTGGCTTAAAATGGATTGAGTGAAAATCAAGATGCTACAGGCTGCACATTGTAAAACTTATAAACACAAAATTGAATATGAAAGCTTAAAAGAAAAGAAATTTTTAAAAAAGAACAATATTCTTAGCTAACATCCAAAGTCAATCTTCAGTTATAAACAAAAACAATTTTAATATATTGGCTTACAATGGATTGCGTGAATATCAAAATGCTACAGGATGTGTATTGTAAAACTTATAAACACAAAATTGAATATGACAGCTTAAAAGAAAACACATTTTTAACAAAGGAACAAAATTCTTAGCTAACATCCAAAGTCAATCTTTAGTTAAAAAAAAACCCAAAACAAGTGTTATTAGCTTAAAAATGGATTGCGTGAATATCAAGATGCTACAGGTTGTGTATTGTAAAACTTATAAACACAAAATTGAATATGACAGCTCAACCCTTTCCTTACCAGCCATTTTCAGAATTTTCCCAAAAATTTCACACCCAGCCAACACAAAAATAGATTTTTCTTACTCAAACAGAAAATCCACAAATACACTCTATGCATAATACTTATCATCAAAATGAACTCTACAACACAGTGTCACGTTCTTATAGCTATAATAAAACATTTTTCTTTGAATCGTGTGATGTCCAAAAGAAATCTGAATGATAAAAGTGCTGGTTGGATCGTAACGAATGCGACGATTTTCCTATGGTTGGTAAGAAGAGGGTTAAAAGAAAACCAATTTTAAAAAAAGGAACAAAAATTCTTTGCTAACATTCAAAGTCAATCTTTAGTTTAAAAAACAACAAAAAACAATTGTTATTAACTTAACAATGGATTGAGTGAATATCTAGAAGCTACAGACTGCGGATTGTAAAACTTATAAACACAAAATTGAATATGACAGCTTAAAAGAAAATACATAAAAAAAAGGAACAAAATTCTTAGCTAACATTCAAAGTCAATCTTTAGTTAAAAAAAAACAAACCCAAAAACAATTGTTATTAAGCTTAAAACTGGATTGAGTGAATATCAAGATGCTACGGGCTGCGGGTTGTAAAACTTATAACACAAAGAGGATATACTATGACTGCTTAAAAGAGCAACTTATTAAAAAAGAAACAGAAATATTTGCTAACATCTAAAATTAATCTTCAGCCAAGTAAGAACAAAAACAATTGTTATTGGCTTAAAAAATAGTTGGAGTCGCGTGTAAATATAATATCTATGCAGGTCTGACATCCGAACTCACTCATGGGCCTACTTTAACATTGTTGTAAACAGGTGCATTCGTAAGCTACTCAGAATAAAATGGATGGATAGAATAAAAAACGAAGAAGTATGGAAAAGAACACAGCAGAAACCAGTGGGAGAGGAAATAGGAAGAAGACGATGGAGGTGGATTGGACACACGCTTAGAAAGAATGACTCCACTATAACAAAGAAAGTATTGGACTGGAACCCTCAGGGCAGAAGATCAAGGGGAAGGCCACGAGGAACATGGAGAAGAATTAAAGAAGCTGATATACAGAGAAGTGGTAAGACCTGGAATGAGATTAAAAAGTTAGCTCAGGATAGAGAAGGATGGAAACTGTTTGTCTGTGGCCTATACCCTGACCCAGGATGAAAAAGGCAATGATGATGATGATGAATGGACAATATTTTGCGTCTTTTTTTTTCGAGATGTCCATTAGAACAATGAACCCATAGGGAATTGCAAATAAAATAAGTGCACATCAGTTGGAGTGAATATTAAAATGCTAGAGGCTGCGGATTGTAAAATCTAAAACACAAAATTGAATATGACAGTTTTAAAAAATTAATAAAAAGGAACAAAATACTTAGCTAGCTAACATTCAAAACCAATTTTCGGTCAAAAATCAATTTTTTTTTTGTTGAAAAAAAAGTAGTCCTTCAGAGCTATTAGACTCATGAAGCCGGATTTTTATCTCGGTTTCTATAGCGTGAAACGGACAATAGCAATTGCTTGCTATCCCTTGGATAGTACGCTAGTCTGTCGCAAAGTACTTTCCGCCAAATCTAACAGACTCAGCTACCCATTCACTGCAGGGTGGACAGGGGGTCAGAAAAAAAATCGACTACACCCAGGATCGATCTTGGTCCCTTTGCGTATGAAGCCAGTGCTCTAGTAACTGAGCCATTGGTACCCCATTCTTTATGAAGATCTTTTATTGATTTTTATACATTACAATAAGAGGCGACTTTGCAAATTTCCATCAAGAATTTAAAGTCCATACTAATCAAGATTGGCAATTGTTTTTTACTGCATAACTCTATTGCATGAGCATAGTTGGTGCGGCTATGTGGTTTTGTGGTATGACACTCGCCTTCGGATTGGAAGGTCCTGGGTTCGAGCCTTGCTCGGAGCATAGTTGAGTCTCTTTTTCTAATATTCTTTCACCGTACTCAGGTGTAGAATGTGTACCTGGGCGTTAATATCGATGTCTCTGTCCGCAAAAATTAATTGTAATAGTGCTTTGAGCACGTTTAGTGAATATTGCGTTTTATAAATGCTTTTTTTTTTAAAAAAAAAGGAATAGTTTGATATTCAACTTCCACGTTCACTACCCTGTACTTAATTCACGGATGGGTGTGTTTTATGCATTCTGAAATTGAGTTATATTGATTAAAAGTTGAAAAGAGGTTCGAACTTTGAGCCTTTTAGTTTCAGTTGGTAAAATAATTGGTATATCAATACTGTTTTATAAGTTGTGCAGTAGTCATATTCCAGTGTTATTTATAAATAATTACAATAGTTTTTAAATATTTCTGTAAGACATGTCGAGGAAGCGAATGGAATCTAGTATGTAAAATTGTTAATCGCATTTCAGTATTTTGAAACCCTTAGAATAAGGATGTACTATTTTAAAAATCTTATTTCTTTCTCTCCTCGGGCGAACACTTGTTATGACCTAACTTCTCTGGTTCACAAGTTCCTGTTAATCTCTCCTTCTCTTTCAACAACACACAAAAAGAAAAATGGCTGCAATCCCCCCCCCCCCCGTCCCCTCCCCCCAGCGACATCTCGATGTATCAAGAAGACATAATATCCTTCCCATCGGTCATTGATTAGGGAATAAAAAGAACGCGACGTCATTTCCGTTTGATAGAGCAGTATCACCGTGGTACGTCCACATCCGCACCAAGACAGATCATTAAAGTAAAACCCCTTTTCCTCAAAGGGAGACCATTGATTTCGAGTTAGGTACGGTACTCCTCCCTCATTTCCAATTTTTGGGTTGATTTCGTCGCCTTTTGTTTTTATTTTCAATCCAGACTACAAATTGCTTTGTACGGTCAGTCAGTGGAAAAGAAGAAAATCCAGCGAGGACAAAATAGGCCAAAGAAGGTGGTGCACTACGAAATGAAATAAAAATAAAATAAAGAACAGAACAAAAAAAAAAAGCAGCAGTACTTCAGAAACATTATACTCATGGAGCCGGAGTGTATCCCGGTTTCTATATCGTGAAAAAGGATAACAGAATAATTGGTTGCTAACCTTTGGATAGGACGCTAGACTACCGCAAAGTGCTTTACGCCAGATCTAACAGACTTAGCCACTCAATCACAGGGGGAGGGGTTGGAAAAAATCTCGACTACACCCGGGATCGACCTCTGTCCCTTGTGTGTGAATCGAGTGCCCTACCAACTGAGCGATCGGGAGCCTCCACAGAACAAAAATAGTTAAAATAAAAAACAAAACAAAAACAAAAAAGGTAAAGAAAAAAAAAAGCCCAACAAAAAACCCACAGAAAACAAAGAAAAGAACAAACAAACAATAATGACTTTTAAAAACTCAACAAAAACAAATGATATTAAATAAATTGAAAATAATATCCCAATAAATCACTCGACAAATTACAGAAACACGCAACAAAACAAAATAAAATACAAAGAAAAATGTTCCTTGTTGTCAAGTTAAAAAAAACTTGTGCAATTTTGAGGGGAATTGGAAAGTCTTTGAACGGAAATGATGTTTAAAGAAGATTTATTGATCCACTTTTTCAGTATGTGTTGTGTTAGAGTGACCCAGATGCAAACAATTGAATTTTAATGATTAGAAAAAATAAAGAAAGAAAATGAGACCCTGAATTGTTTTTTATTTTTTTTTATTTTTGCCAGAAAAATAACACTTCAATTATTGCTCGATTACGATTATCCCTTTCTTGACAAACTGTCTCAGACAAACAGTCTCAAATGTGAGATTTAATCAACATTTCAAGCTTGAGACATTTTGACGAATCCGTGGTCTTCTAAATTGGTCGATTTACGAAGTTCTTTCCTCTCTTTTGAATAAAAACCTTTGATTTTTATTCAAAAGAGAGGAAAGAATTTTGTCAGAATTCATCAAAATAAATTCAGATTATTTCTATAACTTTAATGGCAAAAAAACACTCAAAAACCTGGCACATGAAACACGAATTATGACCCCCGCTAGCGTATTCTATCCCATTATAAAACATTGAACAGATAGTTACGAGAAGACGACGAGAAGTTTGATTGGGCTGAAATTAATAATGAAGAATCATTTGACGATAAAAACAAACACATCTCATCAACATCCATAGATACAACAACAACAACAACAACAACACACCCTGTAATAATCTTCTGTAAAATTTCTCTTCAAAAATGATTAATTCAAGTGTAGTCAATAACCCCCCCCCCCCCCCCCCCCTCCCCAATCACCCCCCGCGCCCCAAGCGATGTCTACGTCAAACCAGACCGTTCATCATAAGACACTCCAGGGACATTCCATCATAAATGGTTTATGAAAATACCGATTTATTTTGCTTAGATCTGGTCTAAATCAACTTTGCTGAATTCCGAAACAAAGGAATTTTATCATTTTGGCTAAAAAACAAAACAAAACCCAAAAAAAAATAAAAAAAAATACAACTCAAAATCTATTGATTAAATCTATCCTCAGCTTAACAAATGGTGTAAAATCTGATATTTAATTTGATTAAATTTTTCAGTTTAAGATAATTTGCCAAGTTGGGATTTTCTAAATTATACAAATATTAGAAGTACAAGTTTTCTGGTAAAAATGATAGAAAATTGTTTTGTCAGAATTCGTCTAAAATATCGGTTAAGCAAAAAGTCCTTCGGAGCCATTGGGCCCATGGAGCTGGAATTTATCCCGGTTTCTTCTATGGCGTGAAACATACAATAGCAATTGCTTGCTATCCTTTGGATAGGACGATAGTCTATCTCAAAGTAGTTTCCGCCAAATAATGATGATGATGATGATAATAATAATAATAATAATAATAATAATAATAATAATAATAATAATAATGATAATGATAATAATAATAATAATAATTGTAATGATAATAATACTTTATATTGCTTCCCAAAAAGGAATATTTTTGGTACAAACATGCGCATCTGACCTCAATCTGTTACTTATTATTTTTTTTAAAAGGAAAGCTTAAGCATGCAACAGCAACAATGGATAAACGTGAGCATCTATTAAATCTAATACTAATACCCTTGTAATGTCCTTTCCGAAGGGTAGCAAGCAATCAATATTGTCCGTTTCCCACTTAAGATCTGAATGACTTGTTGGAGTAGATGGGTGTAAACGAGACTCATGCATAAAACACTCACCAATATTCGAAAAGAAATCCATGTAAGTCTCCATTTAATATTCGAATAGAAAAATTGGTTTCATTTTACACCTTTGTTCATATAGATATTATGCGCTTGGCTAAGAAGCTCACATCATTGCCACCCGGAAGTACAACGGACCAACACAAAAAACTCTGTGTAACCTTAAACGTTTATAGTCTGATTAATAGGGAATGAGATTATCGGAAGAGTAGCGTCCTTGATTGGACGTCACCCATAGTCTATGAGATTACGGAAGAGTAGCGTCCACCGGCGGAAAAGTTATTAGAGAGAGAACGTCATGTTGGTTGTGCGCTTCCGCGAGGACGAGAGACGCATGCCCACAACCAACATGACGTTCTCTCTCTATTAATAACCTTTCCGCCGGTGGACGCTACTCTTCCGCTAATCTCATTCCCTATACAGTTTCGTGAGAATTACTCTTAAACGCGGATGGCAAATACAGCAACAAAGGCCGGAGTGACGTCAACTTCGATCTATCTATAGAAGCTGCACTCTGTGATGAACTAAACAGATTTGAAATTGTCTCAAACTCGAAATTTTGATTAAATTCCACAGTTGAGACTTTTTGTCAAGTTAAGGGTATCATCTTTATTGTGCATTAATCCCAAAATTATTTCTGGCCAAAATCTTTCTAAAAAAACAATGTTTAAAATTTTTTAAATTCATTTATTTAATAAAAAGAAAAGAAAAAAGTGAGCTTTAAAAATAAAGTATTTTGACGGGTAAATAGGGGTTCTAAGGATTTTTCACCTGAAAGGTGCGATGATTTTTGGAGATATTGATACTTGAATTTGTACCCATCTATGCCTTTTCTGACACTGCATCATGAAAACCTTTTAATTTTTTAAAAACTTATCCAAGGGCTTATTTTTATTTTTACAAATCCAGAAGCAAAATAAAATCTGAAAATTCTCAGAATACTTGTGAGTTTATTCATGTCTGACTCGTATATCATTATGCTAATGATATGCAAATAGGATGCTGTACATACCACTTAGCATGACACTCCCAGGCTGGGAACATTGAATTATTGCCCCTGAAAATATTCCGCCAACCCACACAGTCCTCACTGCGCATGCGGGACGTTTTGGGGGAGAA
>NC_088360.1:142778356-142790856 GCF_034508935.2 Berghia stephanieae | reverse complement strand
CTATTTTTCATATAACGAAGACAACGACCGAGATGAGGTCTCAATCCGTCTTGACGAAATTTATAATAACTGATAAGCAGAATGATAAAATGAAATAAAAAAGCAGACAAAAAAAAAAAAACCAAAAAAAAAACCCAAAACAAAAAAAACAAAAAAAAAAACCAAAAAACAAAACAACAACAACAACAAAGAAACAAACAAACAAAAATAATCAAAATACAGACAAACAAAAACACAACAAAACGAACAAACAGCAAACAAATTAAATGCAATCAAATTATTCTTTTCATAATCCACATTTAAACGTTAAAATATTTTCTTTAAATCTATAAATTGTGACCCATTGTCTCGAAATGGTATTAAGTCGGGATGAAATGGACACTCAGAGGTCAAGTCAAAGAACTGATCCAAAATATGAACTCTTGATTTTTAGCACTGTGAAATATCATATTCTTTCTCCTTCATAAAACATATAAACCCAACCCAAGTCTGATATTTAAGGATATTATAAACTCACATTTTCCACATCTTGACCATCACGACATAGTTTTTGTCATGTAGTTTAGGTTTTTCTTTCATGGGTTTGCTTCATATTATTAATAAAACTAAATCCAGATAAAAGCATTTTTGAGAGATTAATCTTTTTATCTCTCTTTGGCTTATTTGTTATTTTTTAGATATGACAAATAACGGATTCCCCTTCAACCGCCATTATTATTTGCAATTATTTGTTGTGGTGAAGAAAGAACTGAAAACACATTTGAAAAATAATACAAAAATTCTAGTTTTTTAAATATCTAAAACTCGCAGAATATTATTGGTTTTATCTTTGATTTTTTTTTCGTTCTTTCGGCAATATTAACGATGTAAAATGGACTTGCCATATTGCCCTATAGCGAATGGAAAATAGCCGTAAAATTAAAAACAAAAAAATGTTTTTGGCAAGACAACGCTAACGCTACCGGCCATTTTACAAATTTTCTGCGAATCATCCCCCCCCCCCCCCCCCACCCACACCAAACACAAAGATAAACCGTTCTTACTCAAACAGAAAAGCAACAAGTACGTTCTGTATTGTAATAATGTTCAGTGAATGAGCTCTATCTACAACACAATGGCAAGATAACAACAAATTTCCTTTAAATTTTGTGCTGAACAAAAGCAGTTAGAATAAGAAGATATATATATATAAATTATAAAAACAAAAACCATGAAATAATAGTGCTCAACTGACATCCTCATGCAGACATAGAAACAAACACCTTTTATGTAATGACGAACCTCCATAAACACGAATCTAGAAAAATACGAAAAACACAACAATCTACTTTCACTTTCACTTCCTGATGAGAGCTAACGCTCGATACAACGTTGTGGAAGTCAAACAATCATGATTATCTTTGAAATGCTTATATATATATTATATATATATATATATATTATATATATATATATATATATATATATATATATATATATACATTATAAAAACGAAAGCCATGAAATAATAGTGCTCAACTTTTTGATAAAAGGAGCTATTTATAAAATATTTAAAAGAATTATTCCCGAAAGTTCCTTGTCAAAACGGCTCAAACCCGAAACTTCTCAGACGTCGTTTGAGAAAGATTGGGGTCATGTTTATAATATATGGGGGCAGCGTGTCTCAGCGGTACGGTCTTTGCTTCGTACCCAAAAGGTACCGAGTTCGACTACTCGCCTCGTTGTGTGGCCTTGAGCAAGTCACCTTGCCCTAGCTCACTTTGGTGCGATGCAATAGGTTATTCCATCCCTGGGAATAGACCCTAAAGACAAATTTCCCCGTGGGGATGAATAAAGGGAATTTTATTACATTTTAATTTTATTTTTATCTAATGAAATATCATCTTGATCCAAACGGGGATTTTTTCTTTAGCCAAAAAAAATAAAAATGTGTTTTGCCATTCTATTGCAGAAAAATGTCAATTTGGTGTTTCCGTTGTTTTGGGGGAATTTTGCTGTGTCTATTAATTACAAAATAAATACAAACAATGTCTTTAAAAATGCCGATGTGGATTACGGGCCTTAATTACGACACCCGAGGTGTTTTTAGACGGGGGATTATAACTATTAGACGGGGGAGAGCCCTTTTAGTCCCTACTGTCTGTAGTCTGGGAATCCTTCGACTAAATCGGAATTAGTGACGTAAACAGCCGTTGACCAGGAACTCATAATGTAGAATACATCGCGTTGTCTAATGTAATGTTGTAGCCTGTGTACCTAATGTAAATAAGGGGCATAATTACTGGGTAAATTATTATCTCACTTTGATTTTCATTTACATTAGGTACTATCAATGTTTTTTTACTGACCAATAAGTCTAAGGATGGAACGAATCTGACCTCACTCAGCTTTTTGTTATGGTTTTTATATAGCCATTTTAGTTATTATTTCTTACTAAATTATATCAATCGTCTACGTTTAACGTTATAGATAGTTTTGTGTGTTGTGACGTTATATCCGACTGGCGGAAGTTGTGAGTATTCTGCCTCAAGGCATGTTACTACAATTGTTAATACAGTATTAGCGCCAACTGAATACAATTGCATTCCTCCCGGACACAGAATACCTCCCTGAAGAATCTATCAAACTACCAACGGATAGATGAAACAACGTTGTAGGAGGAAATAACCAAATGAAGTGAGGATAATTAATTCACTCCAAGAAACTGTCGAGCACTCTACATGATTATATATATATATATATATAATATATATATATATATTATATATATATATGTATATATATATGTATATATATATATATATATATATATAATATATATATATATATATATATAATAGCATTTATTTGTCATTTCAGACGTCTACAAAATAAGAATAAGAGGTGAGAATCCTAGTAATATAGTTCAAGCTCCTTCCAAAGTCTAGCACTTTATAAATTCGTACACATCAAAATCTCACGAAAATAGATAGATAGGTATATGAGAGAGAAAAATAGAGATAGAGAGAAAGAGAGAGAGAGAGAGAGAGAGAGAGAGAGAGAGAGAGAGAGAGAGAGAGAGAGAGAGAGAGAGAGAGAGAGAGAGAGAGAGAGAACTAACCAAAATAAGAAAATCGTTTCAACATTTTTGTCATCAGAGCACTTGAGACTGACAACACACGGCGTGAAAATAGATGACTCCTGGCTGTTGTTGACAAGTCGTCCGGCTTTTTGACACAATAAATACTTAGGACGAGGCCACATACATACGTAAACACACACACACACACAAAACACATACACACACACACAAAACACACACACACATTCCCCCCCCCCCCATACACTACAATCACGTCTTCTCACGGCCTGTCACGTGATGCCAACGCCCCGTTCAATCAATAACAAAAACGATACCAAACGATAAAAATGAACTAGGGAATACAACAGTCGCCTTTAATATTTTTCTTTTTTCACTGACTTCTCAGTTTTCTAGTGGTTTTGTGTGTGTGTGCTGTCTTGTATACTTCTCTGGTGTGTGTGTGTGTGTGTGGGGGGGGGGGGGGGGGAAGGGGGGGGGCCACCGGCCAACGATCATCTGGTGTTACATTGCAAAAGTGACGGAGCTATAGATAGTTCGAAGTTGACGTCACTCAGGTCTTTGTTATTGTTTTTTTTTTTGTCATCCGCGTTTATGAGTAAATCTCACTAAACTGTATTAACCTGACTATACACGATCATGGTTACACAAAGTTTTGTGTGTTGGTCCGATATACCACCGGATGGCGATGTTGACCTCCTCAGCCAAGTGCATACTATCGATATGTCGGTTTTGATACAATTCACTAATATTGAACATTATTTTTGTTACTTATTTGTGTAAGGAAGAAAAAGCCTGAAATCTTAAATTTGTCTTGTCTTGCGTTTTAACGTTGTATCTTCACGCTTCGGCTGATCAAGCAACACAACAGTCCACGCATAAAATACGGCTATGTGGTCTTGTGGTATGACACTCGCTCTTGGATCGGAAGGTCCTGGGTTCGAGCCTCGCGCGCTCGGCGCATAGTTGACTCCTCGGAAAAGGCTCTTTACTCACATCCTCTCACCGTACTCAGGTGTAAATTGAGTACCTGGCCGTTAACAGCGTTGTCTCAGTTTGAAAAACAAAAGTGTAATATCGCCAAACAGGCGTCATGTCCCGTCCTAAATGTTAAATGTTGCTTTTGATTAGGGGCCCCTTGTAAAGCGCTTTGAGCACGTTTAGTGGATATTGCGCTATATCCATTAAACACAACGGTCCACGTATAAAATAATACTTTATACACAACACGGTATAGATAGAATGCGCTTGGCTAAGAAGTTAATCACATTGCCATCCGGAAGTGTAACGGACCAACACACAAACTATGTGTAATCATGAACTTTTATAGTCTGGTTAATACAGTTCAGTGAGAATAACTCACAAACGTGGATGGCAAAATATAACAACAAAGGCTTGAGTGATGTCACTATCGAACTATCTATACCCTCACAAAGGAAACAGGCTAGAGTTGTCTCCAAGCTTCCAGGATTGTGTTGAATAGTTTTGGACACCCACTGATGACGAGCTTTTGGGGGAGTTTTTCCCAAAGGGATATTTACTAAGCCAGTGAACTGTCGTTCTCTGGAAAGACACGGATTTTAGAATTTGGCCAGAAAACTCGTCCTTTCAAATGTCGATCGATTTAGGTACTCATCTTGGCGAAAATAAACTCTCAAATGAAGTCCCAAGTTTGAGAGGATGAGGGTCATTTAAACCGATCGATATTAGACGGACTAGTTTTCTGGCCAAATTTTAAAATTCGTGTCTTTCCAGAGTGCGGCAATACGCTTCAATAGTCGTGACGTCACTCCCTCGTAATGACGCATGGTGACTTAGTAACTGGCTCTAAACTATCGGAACAATGGCTGACGCCCTTATGAAATATTTCTCCGACGAGCATAAAAGCATATCCAGAGGAACCCCCCCCCCCCCCCAATAAATCTGATCATGTTTTGACTTTTACACATTCTGATCACAAGACATATGAAAAGTTCTAGCCAGCATGAAGAAAAAAAAGTACCACGATGGCCGGCGTTGCTGGGCGACTCGACATCACACTATTGAATCCAGTTAAGTATTTAATCCTCATTGAGCCATGGGCTGCATGATGCATCTACCAAGGACTACCATTTCTGTCTGTCGGCTGCATGGACACTAATGTTATTCTAGGTCTTTAAGTGCTTAATCCATGGATCTTCTCCAGGTTTCTTTTGGCCTGCTGCCTCTTCATCTTTTGCCATCAGTCAGCCGTCCAGCGGAGTGCAGTTCTTGGCAAAGTAGTTTCCTCCATTCTGGTGGTAAAATGTCCTTGCCATCTCCATCTGCGTCTCTTTATAATTAAAGTTATGCTCACTGTATGCGTCTTTTCTCTTTGAGTTAAGGGGAAAAGGATCTTTGTCAGTTGTTTGTTTTGGCTGGGCATTGCAAATTTATACCAAGTCTTATTTTTTGCTTTGTCCAATTTTGGATGCACGGCGGGAATTTAATGTCTACTGGGTTTGTTAGTAAGTTGTGGAAAGTTATCATTTTGTTTGTCTTTCTAAATTGTTCGTAAGTTTTGAGCCCAAAATGCGTAACAATTTTTGTGACACATCTGTTAGGTGAGTAGACCTTTTCTATTGTTTTGATGCCTTTTTTTGCACAGGGGTCCCAGCCTGAACAAGCATATTCCAGGATTGGCCTGACAGTCAACTAGATTACTTTTAGCCGAGACTGGAAATCTTTCAATATCTTTTTTAACGACGAGGGAATTTTAGATTCAATTTGTGAGATATGGTGGCTCCATATAAAAAATAAAATAATCGAGCTTTTATATAGCGCAATATCCACTAAACGTACTCAAAGCGCTTTACAAGGGGTCTCTGGCCAACAGTAACACTTTACATGTAGGACGTGACATTATGCCTGTTAGGCAATATTACAATTTTTTTCGGACAGAGACAACGCTGTTAACTCATTTTACACATGAGTACGGTGAGAGAATGTGAGTAAAGAGTCTTTTCCAAGGACTCAACTAAGCGCCGAGCGAGGCTCGAACCCAGGGCTTTCCGATCCGAAAGCGAGAGTCATACCAAAAGACCACATAGCCGCATATAAGGTTCTCCATTTAGAAAATGCCGAGGTACTTAACAGATCATACATTTTCTGACTTTTGGCAATGAAGATAATAATGGTTTTATTTCTTTGTGTAAAGAAATTGATACCAAAACTAAACCCCATCATAAATATTTCACATAGACGTCTATCTATATATCTATATATCTATATATCTATATATCTCACAACCAAAGTGCACATTCTGTTATATCAACGAATCCGATTTATTGGCTGGAATTAATGCATTTGTAATGGAGTATATATTTTAGTGTCGATTTGAGATATTTCCATTACAACAATGAGCCCATAACAATCTTAATTGGATTAAATAGTTTGATGTCACGTCTCCCAGCAACGGCGGCCATCGTGGTTCTAAACAAAGAAAATCAGTTCTTTTTATTCTTCATGCCGGCTAGAACTTTTCAAATGTCTTGTGATCAGAATGTGTAAAAGTCAAAACATGATCAGATTTAAAATGGCTTTTTTCCCCCCTCTGAATACGCTTTTATGCTCGTGGGAGAAATATTTCATAAGGGCGTCCGCCGTTGTTCCGATAGTTTAGATCCAGTTACTAAGTTACCATGCGTCATTACGTCATGACTGTTGAAGTGTATTAGCATACCATATCATAGTATAGGTTACTTAGGTCAAAAGCCGTTAAATACCCAGTGAAGAAAAAGTAAAGTTTCAGGTCGAAATATCCCTAACTTGATGATAACTTTGATCAACATTAACATCATAAACAATCAAAATAATATATCAACTAACAACTTATTTATCAAAATCAAATTTTAAGTTCCCTGTTGATTGCATTGAATTTTTAATGTGATATCTACTTTTGGAGTCTGGTTGTGAATTCCAATTTGTTTCATGTAAATTAATAAATAAAATAAAATAAATAAAATTCCCTTTATTTTTCCCACAGGGGAAATTTGGCTATAAGGTATATTCCAAGGGCAGTGCAGCGCCGCAAATTGAGCTAGGGCGAGGTGACTTGCTCAAGACCACACAGCGCAGCGGCAGGTGATAGAACTCGATACTTTTGGGGTACGAAGCACAGATCGTACCGCTGAGCCACGCTGCCCCATTATAACTGTCCTTACAATAAAAAAAATGTCGAATAATTTAGAGGAATGTATTTGTCTCTGGGTGGGTGTGGGGAGGGGCGGGGGGGGGGGGGGGGGGGGGGGGGGAGGGGGGGGGGGTAAATATTCAGACTTGTAAATAAGTACACTTCGGTCACAACAAATTCTGAGATTACAAAACAGGGGGAAACGAGTCTTGTTCGATTCGATAGAGCTGACCCGAGATAATGTAGTATTTGTGATGAGGAAAAACGACAGCTTTGTGTTACTCACGCAATTGGGTGTTGTTTGGTGCGGGCCAAGATGAATGCGATTTGCTCCCGCCTTATCTTGAACACGCCTCACGCTAGCTAGAGATTGCAATTATATTCATTCATCTGAATCCGATCGGATTCCCATATTTCATGTTGTTTTGGGTTAGATTACAAACTACAAAACAAGAATTGTGAGTGCAACGAAGAAGAAAAAAAGAAAGGAAATCAAGAAGTAAAGAAAGAAAGAAGGAAAAGATAAATCATTGCAATCATAATAACACTATAAAGATGATGATAATAATAATAATAATAATAATAATAATAATAATAATAATGATGATGATAATAATAATAATAATAATAATAATAATAATAATAATAATAATAATGATGATAATAATAATAATAATAATAATAATAATAATAATAATAATAATAATTGTTATGAACCAACCGCAGTGAATAAAAAGACTAACAGTGAAGACACTCATGGTAGCCAATCATCAAGTTGATTTATTCAAGTTCTTTTTAATCATATATATCACAGACTTAGTATTATCAAACATGCAGTATAGAAATATACATATACAGGAATATACGTATGTAATATAACGTTAATGTAGAAGTGTAGTTAACCAATGATACGAATATAATGTATTCTTAAAATGTATTCAATTGTGACATTATTAATAAGTAAATGTAATTCATTGTATCATTCAAGGAAGTATAATATTAGTTATTGCAAAGGGCAATAACTCAATAATAACAATACACCATAACAATAATAATAATAATGATAAAATAATAATAATAATAATAATAATAATAATAATAATAATAATAATAATAATAATAATAATAATAATAATAATAATAATAAAATAATAATAAAAATAATAAACTATATTCATCCAAAATTCGTTTACAGACGTGTCATGCATGAAATGTACAAATAAAGTTAAGAATTTATGGCGACAATGTATATATATATATATATATATATATATATATATAAGCTGTGATTGCAGCAAAATATAATACACATCGCAAAATTGTAGTCGAACACTAGTTCTTCGATTAACCAGTAAACTGGTATCTAAACATTTGGCCAGAATCTTGTCCATTAAATATCTATGATTTAAATGGCCACAATCAAATCAATAACTCTCAAACCTGGGACTCATTTGAAACCCTCCTCGACCTCCCAGGTTCGAGAGTTGTTTTTTTTTTTTTTTTTTTTTTTTTTTTTTTACGAAACGAGAGTCATTCTAATACTTGAAAGACGAGTTTCTGGCCAGAATTTTAAAAACGTTTTTTTGTCCGAGCAGTTTTAACTCATTTTTTTTTCTAGACGCGACTTAGCGGTTTTGAAAGTACTTCCTCAAATAGGGAATGAGATTAGCGGAAGAGTAGCGTCCCTTGATTGGACGTCACCCATAGTCTGTGACGTCACCGGCGGAAAAGTTATTAGAGGGAGAACGTCATGTTGGTTGTGCGCATGCGTCTCTCGTCCTCGATTCCGGGGAAAGCGGCTTGAGATACTTCAAAACCAAATTGACGTTCTCTCTGTAAGGTGACGTCCAATCAAGGGACGCTACTCTTCCGCTAATCTCATTCCCTATAGGGAAACGCGCCTTTGCCTCTCATCTAACGAATTGGGTATAATATACAATTCTTACCCTCTTTCATTTAGGAATTCTGGACGTGTTCCTAGCCCTTTGCACGAGCATGGGAGTGAGCGTCGGGAATAAAGTTCGAATCCCAAAACGCCAATGTGTAAGGAATCTTTTATTCTAACCCCTCAGTCGATTCCGATTTCAGAATCTTTGAATAAAACCGCCATGTTCAGATACACTTATCTAAATGATGCTTTAAAAATAAAATCTAATTTGAGTGAATTTAAACGATTGATAATCGATAATCTAATGTCACTTATCTAAATGATGCTTTAAAAATAAAATCTAATTTGAGTGAATTTAAACGATTGATAATCGATAATCTAACGTCACTTATCTAAATGATGCTTTAAAAATAAAATCTAATTTGAGTGAATTTAAACGATTGATAATCGATAATCTAACGTCACTTATCTAAATGATGCTTTAAAAATAAAATCTAATTTGAGTGAATTTAAACGATTGATAATCTAACGTCACAAATTATCATTATAAACCTGATAGCGTTACGTGTTACTATCTATTTATGAACATAAGTGCCTGCTCCACTCACTTTTCTGAATTAAAAATTCACCCCAATTACCGGAGCATACTCATTGGTCTTAATTGTTTCTATGTTATATGTTTGTGTTGAGAATATTGGCTATTAAGCTTAATTGCTGGCCAACTAACTTCGCGGAGGTTGTGTGTGCTGGACCCGCTATCTCAAGTAGTCGGGAAGAGAGGGGCTCTAATAACGACTAGGGTTAGAGACGATCTTTTTTGGGATCGTGGATAGCTCATACGGTAGAGTCACGTTCTCACTGGCCAGACGGAGTTGTCGTACCAGTAAGGTCGCGGGTTCAAACCCCCATCACCGCCGAGAAATTTTTATTCTCTATTGTCTTCTGGCACTTTCCTACTCACTTCATCTCTTGTTTTTTTTATTTGGAGATGTAGAATAATAATCTCTTTATCAGCAATGATTTTGTTGTTAATGTTATGTATTCTAGAGTAGCGGTTCAGATATATCAATGTAAAGAGAACTCTCCGCATAAGCAATAGTCCGGTAAAGATAAAGGGAGTAAATCTGACTCATGAATGAACAACACCAAATTTTTTTGTGTTCAACACCAAATTTTTTTGTGTTGTTCATTCATGAGTCAGATTTACTCCCTTTATCTTTATCTCCATTTTATTGACTCATATAGGCACCTCTATTTATTAATAGTCCGATACCAGTCCTTGGTACAGTCAAGATTATTTATTCGGATCCCCCCTGTCCATCCAACAGAAATTGGTCAGCTTGGTCTGTACCTTTCAATGGGGTCTCGTACTAAATAAAGACAGCAATGGATTGTTACGGCAATGCTACAACGACAGGAATAGAAATCAACGCCGGTTCCATAGGAGTTAGGACTCTGAAGCCGGTGATCGTAAAATACTAACGAAAGAGTGAAAATGGAGAGGCTTCGTATGGGAACAAAACAGACAATGGACGTTTCGGTTACAAACCCTTCGTCAGCACAACCATACACAAATGAACGTGGAAAGCAAATAAAATAAAATGCAAAATAGTTATTATTATCATTTTCGGTACGACAAATCTTTCCTTTCTTATTATGGCCGCGTTCTTACATGCGTTCAATAAAGAAAATAGTGCCCAATGAACGTCTTGTATTTTACATCTATGATATTCCAAGATATTATTACAGAAAGGACGTTGTCACAGTAAAGATTGTTCACAATTATCTTATTAAATTTTATTTTATTAAGAACTGAATTCATCTCACTCCAGTTATATTTCGGTAGGCTTAGATAAACTTTACCTTCTAATATTAGATCGTCTTTCCTTTTATAGCCTTCCCTCGAATTAATTTCTAATTAGTGAATACTTTTCGTTCTACATTCTGTCACGTAGCCACTTATTATAAAAGCTGATAGGTCTAATATTCTACACTCACTTTCTCTCACAATCTATGCCGGACGGCCAGTCGCTCTATTCCTATATATATACTGGAAGATTTTTATCTTTTGGGACTTTGTAGATATTATATCTACACCATTAAGACGCCGGAGCTTTTAACTTTGATTGTATAATCTTCAAGGATCAAACCCAAGCCCGCTGTACTACACTATAACCTCTTACCAATTGCCTGGAAGTGGAATTTTACGAGTCCAATCCTATTATCAGAGGAATAGATCATCCAAGCCCATCAACTGCCTGGAAACGTAAACTTACGAACCTGAGATATTATCATAAGTTACGTAAAATATTCATACCTCTATTTGTAACTGCCACGATCACTGTTTATCTCTTTTAATTAAATTTCATCATTATTTTTATTTCATTGTAAACAAATCGTTAATTGTTTTTCATTTATAGTAACTAGTAAATTCTGGGGCCTCATTCTACATAGATCTTTATGCATAGTCGAATAGCTCTTTACTCACTTGAGACCATGACAGACGTGTTTGCTTTTTTCTCTGCCGTCTACCTGGGTTTTTAAGTAATGTATTTATATTTTAATTATTTTTTTGGTTGGCTGAAGAAGTATTTTGAGCCCGAAACGTTTCGCGTTTGTTTTTTAAAAATCGTTTTTTTAAGCTGTTATATTCCTTTTTGTTCTTTATTCATACATATATATATATATATATATATATATATATATATATATATATATATATATATATATATATATATAAAATATAAAGGCAAATTATCCACGATGGGTCTTCATCGATGTGCACTTATTTTCAGGTCTGATAACCCAATTCCTTATGAGCTCATTGTTGTCAATGGAAATCTCCAAAAAAGAAATGACACAAAATATTGCCCATTACAACAATGTTAAACTTAGGCCCATAAGTTGCTTCGGAAATCACACCTGCGTATAGGGAATGAGATTTGCGGAAGAGTAGCGTCCCTTGATTGGACGTCACCTTACAGAGAGAATGTAAATTTGGGTTTGAAGTGTCTCAAGCCGATTTCACCGGAAGCGAGGACGAGAGACGCATGCGTACAACCAACATGACGTTCTCTCTCTAATAACTTTTCTGCCGGTGACGTCACAGACTATGGGTGACGTCCAATCAAGGGACGGTACTCTTCCGCTAATCTCATTCCCTATATGTATACGTCTGTCTTCATCTACCTCGGTCTTCATTCATCTCAAGCAGATTGACAACCGTCACAATAATTTCATCCACAAGACGAGTCCAAAGAAGACAGATCAAAGGAGGTCTTTAACCAATGGTTTGCCAACCAACAACTGTCGCACATACACTGACAAAACGCATTTCTTTCAATTTGGTCAGAATACCGTTTACCTCAGAATTTTGTAATTGG
>NC_088360.1:142728356-142775856 GCF_034508935.2 Berghia stephanieae | reverse complement strand
AAGCAAAGACCGCAACGCTGAGCCATCTGCCAATCTTGTATAAAATCGATTGATTAAAATGATCCTAATTATGTCAAAACCTCTCAAACCCGGGATTTCCTTGATATCCCAGATTTCGAGTTTTCTGATTGATCAATATTTGAAGGACGAGTATCTCACCAAGATGTTAAAAACGTGTTTGTAAATTTTTTGAGACGATTTGTGACAGTTCTACAGATAAAACGAAGATGACGTCACTCAAGCCTTTGTTATTGTTTTTGCCATCCGCGTTTATGAGTAATTCTCACTAAACTGTATTAACCAGACTATATACGTTCAAGGTTACACATAGTTTTGTGTGTTGGCCCTTTTTACTTCCGGATGGCAATGTTGTGAGCTTCTTAGCCAGGCGCATACTATCTATACATGTTCCAAGAATAAAAGAATAAATGTGGGCATTTATACAGGGCTTTTCCAAAGGATAAACCATCTTCAATGCGCTTCACACCGTTTCATTTACTCCTCCCAGCAAGCCATACAGAACCATATTTCTATTTCATACAGTACAAGTCGCTTGTTTTGCGTCCTTTTGTAATAACACTCTTACAATATCAATCACTGCCTGTAGCCAGGTACATATTCACAACAACAGATACATAGATACCCTTTGAATAACTAAAAAACGTGTCCAAACAATAACATCCATGATTACAATTCCAGTACCCTGTGCGGCTATGTGGTCTCGTGGTATGACACTCGCTTTCGGATTAGAAGGTCCTGGGTTCGAGCCTCGCTCGGCGCATAGTTGATCCCTTGGAAAAGGCTCTTTACTCACATTCTCTCACCGTACTCAGGTATAAAACTACCTGACCGTTAACAGCGTTGTCTCTGTCCGAAAAAAAATTATAATACCGCCTTACAGGCTTCATGTCTTGTCCTAAATGTTAAATGTTGCTGCTGGTCCCTTGTAAAGAGCTTTGAGTACGTTTAATGGATATTTGCGCTATATAAAAGTTCAGTTTTTTACCCGTACCAAAGGTATAAAAACACCCATTCTTATCTGAAAAAAACTAACTCAGATGAATTCAGCTAAACTCTGACAAAACACATTTTCTTCATTTTGGCCATAAAACGTTTACCTTGTCTTTGACGTCACTATATCTCATGTTGTTGCTTTTGGACAGCCATTTTAATGTTTGATTCTCTCCGCGGCTATGTGGTCTAGTGGTATGACACTCGCTTTCAGATCGGAAGGTCCTGGGTTCAAGCCTCGCTCGGAGCATAGTTGAGTCCTTGGAAAAGACTCTTCATTCACATTCTCTCACTGTACTCAGGTGTAAAATGAGTACCTGGCCGTCAACAGCGTTGTCTGTCTTAAAAATTATAATATCGCCTAACCATATCTCGCTCTACACGTTAAGTGTTGCTGTTGGTCAGGGACCCTTTGTAAAGCGCTTTGAGCACATTTAGTGGATATTGCGCTATATAAAAGCTCATTTTTAAATTAAAAAAAAAAAAAATTATACCAGACTGTAAATGTTCAAGGTTACACATAATTTTGTGTGTTGGTATGTTATATAAGGGGCAGCGGAGCTCAGCGGTACGGTCTTTGCTTCGTACCCCAAAAGGTACGGAGTTCGATCACCCGCTGCTGCTGTGCTGTTTTGCCTTGAGCAAGTCACCTCGCCCAAGCTCAATTTGCGGCGCTGCACTGCGGCTGACGCCTGGGTTATTCCAGCCTTCTCTTGGAATAGACCCTAAATTTCCCCTATGGGATGAGTAGAGGGAATTATTATTTTTTATATCTAGTTGGGAGTATTTTACCAAACGCATAACATCAATATGGATAGATTAAAATGACTTATAATATTTTCCATTTTGGCCTAAAAATCTTACCACATAAAATTGAGCTTTATATAGCGCAATTTCCACTAAATGTGCTCAAAGCGCTTTACAAGGGGTCCCTGGTCAACAGCAACATTTAACATGTAGGACGAGACATGCCGCCTGTAAGGCGATATATTACAATTTTTCGGACAAAGACACTGCTGTTAACGACCAGGTACTCATTTTACACCTGAGTACGGTGAGAGAATGTGAGTAAAGAGTCTTTTCCAAGGACTCAACTATGCGCCGAGCGCGAGGCTCGAACCCAGGACCTTCCGATCCGAAAGCGAGTGCCATAACACTAGACCACATAGCTGCACATACTACATTGAGAGATTAAAATGACTATTAAAACTTATGAAAAATTCTCCAACCTCTATCTTGTAAAAAAAAAAATGCGTTTTGTACATATTTGGCGTTTGCTATGTGGATAAATTTGAACTTTCCAGCCCTGCCAATTTCCTTTCATCCAGTTTTCCATAGTACTCCCTTCAATCCAAATCAAACATACATTTTTCCTTGTCTAGACGTAGAATCTTGGATGGTATGAAATCCAAATAACGGTTATTTCATCCAGATACCCCAACTCGTTTGCATACCAAACGCCAATCTTATTCTCGTTTTTTTCTAGCATGACATTTTTGTCAGCTCTTCATTTATTTGGCAACTCATTGAGTGTGTTGAGTTGAGTTGAGTTGAGTTGAGTTTACATAGGGGCGAATAAATGGTCAAATAAATACTGATAAACATAACGCTTGAATAAAATGTCGATTTGACCTTTAACCGGTTAACTGCCGTTTACTGGTAAAACATGTAATTAAAAGTGCGGCCAGACGTGTCAGGTTTGAGAGTTTATGCCAAGATGATGGTCATTTAACTCGATCGATATTTGAAGGACGAGTTTTCTGGTCAAATTTTGAATACATTCTTCTCCGGAGTACCGTAGTTAACTGGTCAAAAAATCATAGAAATACAACAACAATAAAAAAAAAAAAACAACAATAAAAAAAACCCCAAAAAAACCCAACAAAACAAACCAAATAAAAAAAAAAACAAAAACATAAAACAAACCCAAAACAAACAAAACAGCCAAAACCAAGCCAAACAAAACAAAAACACCCCCCCCCATATTATTATATAATATAAATGTGTTTCACAATTCTTTACATTTATTCTCCAGGCAGGCCAAAATATGAAACCATATTGTAATTTCATACAGTATAAATGGTCCAAATAAATACTGATCAGAACTCTGCATACAAGTAAATATTAAAATGACCTTTTTAAAAATGAGCGTTTATATAGCGCAATGTCCACTAACTGTGCTCAAAGCGCTTTACAATGGGTCCGTGACAAACAGTAACAAGTAACATGTAAAACGAGACATGACGCCTATCAGGCGATACTACAATTATTTTCCGGACATAGCCAACACTGTTAATGACCAGGTAGTCATTTTACACCTGAGTACTGTGAGAGAATGTGAGTAAAGAGCCTTTTCCAAGGACTCAACTATGCGATGAGCGAGGCTCGAACTCAGGACCTTCCGGTCCAAATGCGAGTGTCTACCACTTGACCACATAGCCGCACAAAATATTGATAGTGTTAATCTAGTAACTTGGTTGGACATGGGATCAAATAAGGAGAAAAAAAAAAAAGAAATTAATTCAGCCCAGTCCAGCCAAGCTTTTATAGATAGTATGCGCTTGGATAAGAAGCTCACAACATTGCCATCCGGAAGTATAACGGACCAACACACAAAACTATGTGTAACCTTGAACGTTTATAGTCTGGTTAATACATTTTATGTGAGAATTACTCATTAACGCGGATGGCAAAAAGCAATATCAAAGACCTGAGTGACGTCATCTTCATTCTATCTATAGATAATAGAGATAATATTCAATGCTAACACTCGTATTAATGAATTATAATTCGTTGTTAATCACAAAAGTTCAATTTTAATTACATATTCTTCTTATCAGCTTTCCACATCCTTAATTCACTCAATCCTAGAGATTTTTGCTACTTTTCAAAATTGGAAAAAATGTATTAAAAATGAGCATGTACATAGATAGTTTTATTCAACTACATTTTAACATGTAAAAACTAAAAACATTAGCTTTGATACTACGCCTATAATTTGTCTCAGAAAAATGTAATAAATAGCCATGGAGTAAAAGTAACCAAGTTTAACTACGGATATAGTCGGTGTTAGGGTTTAGTGAGTTAACAGGACGATATCTTTTAAGATTCATTACCTGTTGAATATTTGTTGTTTTTTTTACTGTCACATGCAAAGGAGAATAAAAGTCCTTTTAATGGGAATAACCGGCATTTCTTGATAAATAAGATAATGAGCACGATGATATTACGACGGCGGGGAGGACAGATAATATGTTGAAGATTATGAGGAGGAAGATGATGAAGTAAGGATAGTGATATTGATGATGATTATAATACCAATACCAATAATAATAATAATAATAATAATAATAATAATAATAATAATAATAATGATAATAATGATGATAATAATAATAATAATAATAATAATAATAATAATAATAATAATAATAATAATAATAATAATAATAATAATAATAATAATAATAATAACAATAATAATATTAATAATTCTAGTTCTAATACCTCTACTACTACAACATCTTCTTCTTATTCTTTTTCTTCTACTTCTTCATTTTCATCATCATCATCATCATCATCATCATCTTCTTCTTCTTCTTCTTCTTCTTCTTCTTCTTCTTCTTCTTCTTCTTCTTCTTCTTCTTCTTCACCTTCTTCTTCTTCTTCTTCTTCTTCTTCTTCTTCTTCTTCTTCTTCTTCTTCTTCTTCTTCTTCTTCTTCTTCTTCTTCTTCTTCTTCTTCTTCTTCTTCTTCTTATTATTATTATTTTACTACTACTACTACAACCACCACCACCACCACTACTACTACTACTACTACTACTACTACTACTACTACTACTACTACTACTACTACTACTACTACTACTATTACTACTGCTACTACTACTACTACTACTACTACTACTACTACTACTACTACTACTACTACTATTACTACTACTATTTCTATCACCATGACACGGGCAATATTAAAGCAAAACACAAGTTAACTGTTATATTATATGCCATGTTCATTCCGAATACCCTTCAGACTCTAAGAAATCTTGATTTAAAAAGCCAGAATCAGGGATTCTGTAGTAGGATGTACGTGTGTGACTGTGAAAGGAGAGGGGGGGGGGGGGTTGATGGAAACTTGAGAGGAGGGCTCTATCCCGCCAGAGGCGCTGCCTGTTGTTTATTTTTGGCACATCCGCAACAATCTCACCCAATAGATAGAATGCGCTTGGCCAAGAAGTTCATAACATTGCCATCCGGAAGTCTAACGGACCAACACACAAAACTGTGTGTATCCATGAACATTTATAGTCTGGTTAATACAGTTCAGTGATCATTATTCATAAACATGGATGGCAAAAAAAAAAAAAAAACAATAACAAAGACCTGAGTGACGTCATCTTCGAACTATCTATACTTCCAGATGGCAATGTCGTGAGCTTCTTAGCCAAGGCATACTGTATATTCCATAATGCTATTAAGAGTTGGCGTTACGCAGTGATCTAACATTTAATATTTTACAATAACCATTGTAACAACAGGAAGCCTCGTCTTTTTATAGAGCGCATTATCTCCTTTATTATGCCCAACATACTTTACAAGGAGTCCCAAGACAAAACCACTTAACATGTCGGACGAGACATGAAGCCTCTAAGGCGCTATAACAATGTATTATTTATCTTATAACTAACTGACCAACAGATTGACTTCAAATCAGGGGCCAACACTTTATAGGGCAAGAGTCACACCATGGGACCCCGAAAAGCTAAGCCTCTAAATCGACAAATGATTATGGGCCCTTCATCAGATCAGCTTAAAAAAAATTGGAAAACCGATTACTGACCCCCCCCACCCCCCAAGAACAAAAATGATAAAGAAGAAAAAATAGTGGAGAAAAGTTATTTGGTCGTAATGTGACAAAACAGCCTTTTCTAATTTAGCCACAAAAGAAAAGCAAGAACAAGATAGAGATTTTAAAAATCGAACCGTTGTGTATTTATATGCAGGTTTGATCATCCACACTATTATGGGCTCGTTGTTGTAATGGAAATACTCTCAAACCAAATGAAAATATTGTCCATTACGAGAATGTTAAACAAGCTCATAATTGCGTTAGGTTATCAGACCTTCAAATATGTGCACGTCGCCCGCAACTGGCCAAAATAATCAAATCTAACACTTCATTAAAATCTCATATTTAAGAAATATCACAAGTTGGGATTTATCTTACTCCAACGCTTTATAAAGTAGAATATTTCTGATTAAAAAGTGAAAAAAGGTGATTTGTCAGTGCACGGAATACATTGTAGAGAAAGTAGGTTAATATGTTTGCTGGTTTGGTCTTGGTAGATGTGAGGAAATATCCTTGTAGTGATCTTTTACGATGACAATCTCTCATTGGGCGGGGTAATGGTTTACACATTCCAATGACCGTGGACTGAACATTCAATTAGCCTTGTGATCTAATGGTATGGCGCTCGCCTATAGACCAGTAAGTCCAACAAGGTGTTCGAGTCCCACCCTGGTTAGAACTAAGTCGAATCTTGGAAAATCTTTTCATTCACATTTTATCATTGTACTCTGTTATGCGGCTATGTGGTCTAGTGGTACGGCACTAGCTTATGGATCGGAAGGTTCTGGGTTCGAACCTCGCTTGACGCATAGTTGAGTCCTTGGATAAGGCTTTATACTCATATTCTCTCACTGTAAGGTGTAAAATTAGTACCTGGCTGGTAACAGCGTTTTCTCTGTCCAAAAAAAATAATAATATCGCCTAACAGACGTCATGTCACGTCCTACATGTTAAATGTTGCTGTTGGCCAGGGACCCCTTGTAAAGCGCTTTGAGCACGTTTAGTGGATATTGCGCTATATAGAAGCTCAAGTTTGTTTGTATGTAAAAAGGGTAACAACTTTGTTTCTGTCGAAAATTAAAATGTAGTAACTCCCTGCAGGCGTCAAGTTCAGTTCTACATGTTAGGAGTTGCTATTGGCTTGGGACCTCTAGTTAAACACTTTGAATGCGTTTTGTAGATATAGATAGTATGCAGATGACGTCACTCAGGTCTTTGTTATTGTTTTTTGCCATCCGCGTTTATGAGTAATGCTCACTGAACTGTATTAACCCGACTATAAACGTTTATGGATACACACCGTTTTGTGTGTTGGTCCGTTATACTTCCGGATGGCAATGTTATGAGCTTCTTAGCCAAGCGCATACTATCTATACATTTCGCTTCATCAGTGGGGACTTTCCATCTGCCCAATATGTACCCATTGTGGTAACGAGCCCGAAATACCCCAGAGCATCTTGTTGAACGGTGTGTTGTGACGAAGCTTCCGGGTGGGTTTGCGACGGTGCATGAGTGCGGTAAAGAATTTGCTGATTGGGTCGATCGTCATAATTATAATAATAATAATAATAATAATAATAATAATAATAATAATAATAATAATAATAATAATAATAATAATAATAATAATCTGTACATGCTCTGCGGTTTCGGGCTCGTTACCACTATGGTTAAATATTGGGCAAGTGGCAAGTCCCCACTGGTAACATAGTAGTGTGAGCACCATTAGAAGCTGCTGCTATAAAAATGCTCAAGTAAAATACAGACGATGACAATTGCTCATTGGGCACGGTGATTTACGCATTCCAATATCCATGGACAGATAATAACTCAATTTTCAGGGAATCAGGAATTGGTTTGCCTGGAACAACCTGTGGCCAATAAATTCCATTCAGATACCATCTCAATATAATATTTACTACACACACGCACACACAAACACACACACACATACATACCCACTACACACACATATACATACATACACACACACTCACACACACATACACACACTCACTCACACACATATACATACACACATTCACACACACACACACACACTCACACACGCTACCATCTAGAATGTCCATCGATTGTTGTGACCTTGTAAGATCTAGTTATTTATAGTCTTGTTTTCTTTTAATTTCAGCTGAACAAGAGTCCTGATAGGTCGATTGCCGTGTCCACGCCTCACAAAGGGTTCGGTACTTGTCCCAGGTACAGTCGAGAGCTTTTCTTTCCTCTGTCATTCAAGAGGTGATTGATTGGGTAGCTAGGTCTATTTCATTTGGCAGAAAGTACTTTTGATTTTGACTGTCACATTATCGGAGGGGTAGAAATGCCGTCCAGTTATACACTTGTACGGCTATGGTGTGGTCTTCTGGTATGACACTAGCTTCCGGATCGGAAGGTACTGGGTTCGAGCATCAAGTAGAGTCTTTGGAAAAAGTTCTTTACTCACATTCTCTCACCGTGCTGTGGTGTAAAATGAGTACTTGGCCGTTAACAGCGTTGTCTCTGTCAGGAAAAAAATGTAATATCGCCTAACAGGCGTCATTTCTCTTTCTACATGTTACGTTCTACATGTGTTGCTGTTAGTCAGGGACCCTTTGTAAAGCGCTTTGAGCACTTTTAGTGGATATTGCGCTTTATAACAGCTCCAGTTTTTTTTCCTTTTCTTTCACAATTACAGCGTAATTCCCTTTTCCAACAAGTAAACAGTAAAAATCAGAACCAGAGATAAATCCGTAGCCAATTTTACACGACAATTTTCTTTTCCTCATTATAGAACAGGGTAAAGATTACCCATCCAATATCCTCGACAGAAACAAGTCAATTTCAGGGAATCAGGAATTGGTTTTCCCGGTAAACTGTAGCAATTAAAATCCCGTCAGAACCATCTCATTTAATTTTACTTATTTTCTCAGTGCCATTTAGAATAACCTTCGATTTAGTGGCCTGGAATCCGAGTTATTTATAGTTTTTTAAAAAATATTCAGAGATAAAGGTACCGATATTTAGGTTGTCAGTCCACAGTTTACAAGAATCGGTAGTTCTCATGTACAGTCGAAAGCTTTTACTTCTTATCCATCAAGCTGGTGTAATTGGTACTAGTATATTTCATAGGCAGAAATAACTTTTTTTCTTGACGGTTAATTATCGAGGATAGAAGGAAAATACTCGAGTAGTACATTGTTGGCTATGCAGTCTTGTGGTATGATACTCGCTTTCGGAGCGATACTGGTATCGGTCCCCGGTGTTATTGTCCTTCAACCAGTGACTGATGGGTGGCTCGGGTTTGTTATGTCTTGCAGGGAATACAGTGAAATATAGTCTAGCGTGCTGTCTATAGTAGCAACACAAACTTTTATAAGTATAAAGCTACAAATATCAGGATCAACTCTGGCTCTAGGGTCCTAATGAAGATGAGTCACTTTTTATGTCGGAAAAATATGTAATATCGCTTAACAGGCGTCATGTCTCGTTCTACATGTTTCGTGTTGTTTTTCGTCAGGGACCCTTTGTATAGCGCTTTGAGGACGTTAAGTGGATATTGCGCTATATAAAAGCTAACTATTTTTTTCTTTTCCACCAAGTAAACAGAAAAATTAAGAACCCAGAGATAAACCCGTAGCCAATTTTTACGCGGACAATTTTCTTTTCCTCATTATAGAACAGGGTAAAGATTCACCCATCCCAATATCCTCGGACAGAGAACAAGTCAATTTCAGGGAATCAGGAATTGGTTTTCCCCGGTACAACCTGTAGCCAATAAATTCCCCGTCAGATACCATCTCAATAATATTTACTACACTCAGTGCCATTTAGAATAACCTTCGATTTTTGTGGCCCTGGAGATCCGAGTTATTTATAGTTGTTTTTTTTTTTTTTGGTTTTTCTTTATTTCAGATGAACAAGGGTACCGATAGTTTGGTTGTCGAGTCCACGTTTCACAAAGGAATCGGTAGTTGTCTCATGTACAGTCGAAAGCTTTTACTTTCTCTATCCATCAAGCGGTGGTTGATTTGGTAGCTAGGTCTATTACATTTGGCATCGGAGGGGTAGAAGGAAATGGCAGCCAGTTATACACTTGTGAGCTAAGTGATCTTGTGGTATGATACTCGCTTTCAGAGCGATACTGGTATCGGTCCCTGGTCCAGCCGAGATTTATTCTCTGAACCTTATTGTCCTTCAACCAGTGGCTGATGGGTGACTCGGGTTTGTTATGTCTTGCGGGGAATACAATGAAATATAGACTAGCGTGTTGTCTACAGTAGCAACAAATACTTCTAAAGCTCCAGAGTTGATCCTGATATGTGGAGCTTTAGAAGTATTTGTTGCTACTATAAAGAGCACGCTAGTCTATATTTCATTGCCAATAAAATCCCCATCAGATACCATCTCAATAATATTTACTACACTCAGTGCCACTTTGAATAACCTTCGATTTTTGTGGCCGTGGAGATCCGAGTTATTTATAGGTTGGTTGTGTTGTTGTTTTTTTAAATTTCAGTTGAACAAGGGTCCCGATAGCTTGGTTGTAAAGTCCACGTTTCACAAAGGGTCCGGTACTTGTCCCATGTACAGTTTAGAGCTTTTCTTTTCTCTATCAATCAAGCGACGGTTGATTGGGTAGCTAGGTCTATTTCACAGGCAGAAAGTACTTTTCATTTTGACAGTTACACTATCGGAGGGGTAGAAGGAAATGACATCCAGTTATACATTTGTGAGGCTATGTGATCTTGTGGTATGACACTTGTTTCGGATCGGAAGGTACTGGTTTGGAGCCGCGCTCGGCGCATAGTTGAGTCCTTGGAAAAGGCTCTTTACTCACATTCTCTCACAGTACTAAGAGGTAAAATGAGTAACTGGCAGTTAACAGCGTTGTCTCTGTCAGGAAAAAAAATGTAATATTGCCTAACAGGCGTCATGACTCGTTCTACATGTCTCATGTTGCTGTTGGTCAGGGACCCTTTGGATAGCGCTTTTATCACGAGTAGTGGCTATTGCGCTATATAAAAGCTTAATTTTGTTTGTTTGTCTTCCCCTCCCCCCACCCAACACCCCCCCCCCCAGTTACAGCGTAATTCCCTTTTCCACCAAGTAAACAGTAAAAATCAGAACCCAGAGATAAATCCGTAGCCAATTTTTACGCGGACAATTTTCTTTTTCTCATTATAGAACAGGGTAAAGATTCACCCATCCCAATATCCACGGACAGAGAACAAGTCAATTTCAGGGAATCAGGAATTGGTTTTCCCCGTACAACCTGTAGCCAATAAAATCCCCGTCAGATACCATCTCAATAATATTTACTACACTCAGTGCCACTTTGAATAACCTTCGATTTTTGTGGCCGTGAGGATACGCGTTATTTATAGGTTGTTTGATTTGTTTTTTAAATTCCAGTTGAACAAGGTTCCTGATAGCTCGATTGTCGAGTCCACGTTTCTCAAAAGAATCGGTACTTGTCCCGGATACAGTCAAGAGCTTTTCTTTTCTCTGTGCATCAAGCGATGATTGATTGGGTAGCTAAGTCTATTTCATTTGGCAGAAAGTACTTTTCATTTTGACTGTTACATTATCGGAGGGATAGAAGGAAATGACATCGAGTTATACACTTGCCGGCTCCGTGGTCTTGTTGTATAATACTCGCTTTCGGAACGATACTGATATCGGTCACTGGTCCAGTCGACATTTGTTCTCTGATCCTTATTGTCATTGAACGAACGGCTTAAAAGCTCTATTAATTTAGCATTCAAACCATTTACAAAAAGATAATAAGTGCAAATTCGTGACGGAGATGCTTTCTTTCATTCTTGCCGCTCTGTTCACAAAATAGTGAGAGAGTAATTATATATTAGATCTGGCGGAAAGTACTTTTACGACAAGCCTTTCTCGAATACAACATTTAGGAATAGAACAGTAAAGTTTGCTGCCCCAAACGTAAACAATAACAAGTTGCTAGTGATTTCCGTTAGGGACCGGAATAATTTACGCACAATATAGGTCTCCCAATTTTGTAGTTTGAGTTGTAGGCAATACACTTTCAGTATTGAAAATATGTTTACATAAAATCTAACAGTTGCAGAAATAATAATATAAGACTAAATTATTATGAAAATCAGGCTCCGAATAATTCTCGTTTTGTTCATACCAGCGCAATAATTTGCTCTGGTCTAAAAATAGATAGACGTAACTTTTGATAAATTTTACCTTTTGTTCCATAAAATATCCATATCTAGACATTATTTGATGCATGATCGAGTATTATGAATATGTGTTTCTTTTGCCACCTAACAGCCAAATTTTAAAGGTTATTTTCTTTCTATTATTTACATTGGAACGTGAGCTGTCAAGACAGGAACATGTGGTTTGCCATGTGCTTCTCGCCTTTGTTTACGTTTGGGGCAGCAAACTTTACTGTTCTATAATGGAAAGCAAGATTGACGCCCAATACACGCGGCTCATGACATTAATTGTATGTCATTCGTCTTGTGATTTGTAGGTCGTATGTTCGAGTCCAGCTGTGGAGCAAAGACAGATACGTTCTTGGAAAATATTATTTACTTTCATTTTCTCATTAGTTTGCAGGTCTTGAAAAGAAGGACTCTGCAATGGCATTGGGATGGACTTCAGAGGAAAAGAGATGGAAACGAAGGCCCAAAAACAAAATGGCGGAAGATGCTAGAAAAGTAGAGGAAAAAAGTTGGGTTGGTACTCCTAGAAGAACGTCAGGACTGAAATCAAGGGTATGACAAAATAGAAGGAAAATGTCCAGGCCTTATGCGCCTCCTGGCGCAGAGAAATTTTATGTTAAGGTAAGATTCGCATTTAGCAAAAAACCATTACCTAGCTGGTAACAGCTTGTTTCTGTTTGAAAAAATGAATGTCGGTGTCACATATATAAAACCTCGCGTTTTCAAAAACTAAGATTATTTATGGAGTTTTCCTCTAGATTCATTCGTCAAAAAGCTAGAAAAGAAGAACAAAATAAACCAAAACTTTAGAAGAAAAGAAGTGTAAATTAGAGCATAAAATAAAGACGAAACAACAGCAACAACAACAACAACAACAACAAAGAAAAAGACAAACGAAGCAACAAAACACACCTAAAATAAAATCAAACCAAAACTACGATGGCATCCTTAAAATGGTCCGATACCGTTCCTCAAACCAGAAGTCCAAATCGAAATGGACACATCAGCATGACCGATTCTATTCTGCTATACTCTAGAAAAACCCATATTTTAAATTTTGGCCAGAAAACTCGTCATTCAAATATGGATCGATTTAAATGACCCTCATCTTGGCAAAAAACTCTCAAACCTGGGACTTCGCGAAGTCCCAGGTTTGAGAGTTTTTTTCCAAGATGAGGGTCATTTAAATCGATCCATATTTGAAGGACGAGTTTTCTGGCCAAATTTTAAAATATGGGTTTTTCTAGAATAGTGCATTATTGGTTTGCGACTGTGGTGATATTGAGTGGAGTACCGCGTATTGGAATTGACAGATATATTGCATTTCATGTATTATCTCCCCTGCCACCACCAACCACTTACGGCAACAAATTCCATTTCTGTTTTATCATGCCAAATCGCTTCTTAAAATTTTTGGCCAGAAAAGATTTATCTCATAAATCGATAGATTAGAGTAAAATCAGAATGTCTTAGATGTAAGATAGCTCTGATTGGAGATTTTCCATATGTTGGGAGTTAATTAAATCTATCAATATACAAAGTAAAATCTGGCCAAAATTGAAAAGACGCGTTTTATCAGAGTTAGGTCAGCATATCTGGCCTTCTTGATATCGATCTGGAACAAAATCTTCTTCTTCTTCTTCTTCTTCTTCTTCTTCTTCTTCTTCTTCTTCTCCTCCTTCTCATACTTCTTCTTCTTCTTCTTCTTCTTCTTCTTCTTCTTCTTCTTCTTCTTCTTCTTTCTTCTTCTTCTTCTTCTTCTTCTTCTTCTTCTTCTTCTTCTTCTTCTTTCTCTTCTTCTTCTTCTTCTTCTTCTCTTCTTCTTCTTCTTCTTCTTCTTCTTCTTCTTCTTCTTCTTCTTCTTCTTCTTCTTCTTCTTCTTCTTCTTCTTCTTCTTTTCTTCTTCTTTTCTTCTTCTTCTTCTCTTCTTCTTTCTTCTTCTTCTTCTTCTTCTTCTTCTTCTTCTTCTTCTTCTTCTTCTTCTTCTTCTTCTTCTTCTTCTTCTTCTTCTTCTTCATCTTCTTTTTCTCCTCCTCCTCTTCATTCTTCTTCTTCTTCTTCTTCTTCTTCTTCTTCTTCTTCTTCTTCTTCTTCTTCTTCTTCTTCTTCTTCTTCTTCTTCTTCTTTCTTCTTCTTCTTCTTCTTCTTCTTCTTCTTCTTCTTTCTTCTTCATTTTCTTCTTCTTCTTCTTCTTCTTCTTCTTCTTCTTCTTCTTCTTCTTCTTCTTCTTCTTCTTCTTCTTCTTCTTCTTCTTCTTCTTCTTCTTCTCCTCCTCCTCCTCCTCCTCCTCCTCCTCCTCCTCCTCCTCCTCCTCCTCCTCCTCCTCCTTTTCTCCCAAATGTCTCATCTTACCTCTTGCGTGCAATTTCCCCATCTTTCACCCCATTCTTCTCGACTCCCACGTTCCTCTCGAAACCTTTCAAATCATTCAAGGCGAAAAGGAAAACGAACCAGTGCAAGCTTTGACAAACTGATGACCTTGTTGTCTCTATGATATTTTTTACCGAGTTAAAACGCATTTTTTAAAACCATTTCTTGTCCAGCAAACGTTATAGAAAATCTAGGATAAACTCCAACTCCAAACTCGAGGGCCTCGTGTCTTCAAACGACTAAATGAGATAAAAGTGAGCTTGGGCTTTTTAAACTGAGCTATTTTATATAGCGCAATATCCATTAAACGTGCTCAAAGCGCTTTACAAGGGGTCCCAGGCCAACAGCAACACGTAGCATGTAGAACGAGACATAACTGACGCCTGTTAGGCGATATTACAATTTTTCGGACAGAGACAACCTGTTAACGGCCGGGTATTCATTTTACACTTGAGTACGATGAGATAATGTGAGTAAAGAGCCTTTTCCAGGGACTCAACTATGCGCGAGCGAGGCTCGATCCCAGGACTTCCGATCCGAAAGCGAGTGTCATACCACTAGACCACATAGCCGTACAAACATTTTTTTGATCATTTGTGTACCCAATTTGTAAAGGTTCGAATCACTTTTAAGTCTGAGAACAGAACACTAATTATGGGCTGGTTTTAGCATTGTTGCAATAAAATATATTTTGCTTTGGTCTGAGGCCTGAAGACTTTGTCATTACAAAAATGAGCCCATAACAATTTGTGTTATCAGACCTGCAAATATGTACACGTCCGTTCAAATTCATGATAATTTATTTTTGTTCAATTTCACTTTTCGTGTAAGGCTCCATTCTATTATCAAAATTATTATTGTTTTCGTCTTTATTAAAGTATATGTTAAAAGGGATTTTTGTTTGACAGCCCTTTAAAAACATTTATGCTGAAAGAGATTTTAGTTTCCCAGTCTATTATAAAAATTATACTGAAAGAGTTTTTAGCTTTCCAGCGCAATATAAAAATACATGTTAAAAGGCATTTTAGTTTCCCAGCCCTTTATATAAATGTATGTTGAAATGAAATTTAGTTTGCAAGCCCTTTATAAAATGTACGCCGAAAGGGATTTTAGTTTCTTATCCCTTTATGAAATGTATATTGAAAGCGAATTTAGGTTTCTAGCCCTCAAATAAAACTATATGTTGAAAAAGATTATAGCTTCCAGCCCTATATATAGACATAATATGTTGAAAGGGATTTTATTTTCCAAGCCCTTTATAAAATGTATGTTGAAAGTAAATGTAGGTTGCTAGCCCTTTATAAAATGTATATTGAAGGGGATTTTAGTTTTCCAGCCTCGTGGCATAAATATTTAAAAGATGGACTTAAAATTTCTACCCATCTTTCAAAACGGTATTTTGTCGGGGGGAACAACATTCCAAAACGCTCTCTTGATATAAACATAAACAGTAATGTAATCGTTCAGGTTTTGTTAGTTAAAAATAATATATTCATTCTCCTAAATAAAACATAAAAACTAACTCCGATCATTTTCAAAAATCTTAAATTCAAATTTTGGCACCTATAGATAGAACGAAGATGACGTCACTTATGTCTTTGTTATTGTTTTTTGCCATCCACGTTTATGAGTACTTTTCACTAAACTGTATGAACCAGACTATATAATGTCATGGTTACACAGAGTTTAGTGTGTTGGTCCGTTATACTTCCGGATGGCAATGTTGTGAACTTCTTAGCCAAGCGCATACTATCTATATCAGTACTGTTTTGAGATGACGTGTCACGATTGGATACAACGGTTTTCCCAATTTATCCTTTATGTAAAACTTGTTAGTCGTTTACTTCACATACAATTCTGTTGCATAGCATTTCCTTGAGGTTGTCATTGTACTCAAATATTCACTAAGTCTTTAAAGATCATATCCATAATCCGTATGGTTCCACATACCATAGAGTTGAACTTAAACATCTGTACAACTGTTGAGGGTTTAGGGTTATGATGGTTTCATCAAACATCCACTAGTGATGCATAAAACATTTTCTTGGTTTCCTTGCTTATGAAAGATATTGATCTCGCCGTTATAAAAATGTACGTTAATGGCGATTTCAGCTTCACCCATTGGGACATAAATAACTGATGGGTTTCTAAGTTAAGAAATTCTCGTGCTACAATATTATAGTGGATTGGAAAATAGACATAAAAGACTGCTCAAATGACTATTGCAATCAAAACATAAGAATGTATCGATTTGGTGTAAATATCTTTTATCCATTCCAAAACCACTTTGAAATATCAAGTGATTGTCCTTTCGATCTGGTTTTATATTTCATATCGATTTTCCTTATTTCGATTTGATACAAAGATCGCTTGGTTATACCATGCATTGACGAAACATTTCTTTTTCATTTTTAGGTCACATAAGGAGCGCTGCTACAATATTTTGTTATTGTTTCCTTTGCATTTTGCGCTTATCTGAAACTCAATAGTCAGGGAGGAGTTAAGAATTGTTTCTAAATTTCTAACTGTTGCAGCATGACTGAGAAGATAACCACTCAAATTTACGACAAGATCTTCAATCTGAGTTCGATCAGCAGCCTCTGCGCTGAGTGGCCTTGAGCAAGTCACCTCGCCCTCAATTTGCGGCGCTGCACTGCGGCTGACGCCTGGGCTATTCCAGTGTTCCCTTGGAATAGACCCTAGAGACAGATTTTCCCTATGGGATGAATAAAAAGATTTTAAAAAAAAGTAAACCATTGTTACATGTTGGAGGTCATCTTAAAATCGATCTAAATTTGAAAAAACATTTCTGGCTAAAATGAGAAAATGTGTTTTGTCAATGAAAGGCCGTATTTGTAAGATTACTTGGCAAAAAAAAAGAACTGGAGCTTTTTATATAGCGCAGTATCCACTAAACGTGCTCAACGCGCTTTACAAAGGGTACGTGTCCCACAGCAACACGTAACATGTAGAACGATAGGCGATATTACCAATATTATCCAACAGACAACGTCGTTAACGGTTAGAGACTCATTTTACACCTGAGTACAGTGAGAGAAAGCGAGTAAAGAGCCTTTTCCAAGTACTCAACTATGTGCCGAGCGATGCTCGAGCCCAGGACTTTCCGCTCCAAAAGCGAGTGTCATACCACAAGACCTCACATAGCGGCACTAGTTGTTAGCAACTATCTATCGGACTGATGTGTCAGATCGTTGTTAAGACAGATTGAAAGATAGACCATATAATAACATTCTAGACCATATAATAACATTCTCTATCAGAAATAAAAATCGAATTAAAGTAAATATTTGATTCTAATCACCAGAGGAATTTCTAAGCGGGATATTTATCTATGTAAATATAGACGTTTACAAATGGAATTTCTACATTTACAATTCTGATTGCGTTTTACAACGATTCACCCCCCCCCCCCACCCTTCTTCTTCGCCATATTTTTCTTCTTCTTTGCCTTCTTCTTCTTCTTCTTCTTCTTCTTCTTCTTCTTCTTCTTCTTCTTCTTCCCCACGGTCAGGACAAAACCAAATAATCTCATTCCAATGACAAAGACAGAAAGCGTGTTAAAAAACATCTAGTGGGATAGAAGACACAGTAAGTGCCTCCCTACCCACGATGGGAGGCCAGGAACCCCACCCAGCTGTCGAGTTTACTCCATTGGCAACAGCCTCTTATGGTTTCACACTACTATGTTATGACGATCGACCCAATCAGCAAAGTCCGGTCCGCATTCGTGCACCGTCGCGAACCCGCCGGGTAGCATCGTCACAACACACCTTTCGACTAGATGCTCTGCCGTCTCGGGTTCTTGCCCACAGCGGGAACATATTAGACAGGTAGTAAGACCCCACCGATGTAACGCACTTGCCGTTAGGCAGCTCATTGTATTGGCAAATTGTGGACGCGAAAAAAAGAATACAGATGTGTGTCAATTCTGAAAACGGGCAGCCGAAAAGAGAGATTTGAATTTCGAGTTTTGTTGCTTGTCTTGAAGGTATTGTGTCGGAATATTTATTGTATGTTCTATAACAGCTTTGTGGAACACAGCCAGCTGGTTTTCGCGTCCATGAGCTAACCTTTGCCAGCCCAGACTTTATACAAGTTCTTCTCTAGGGAATGAGATTAGCGGAAGAGTAGCGTCCCTTGATTGGACGTCACCTTACAGAGAGAACGTCAATTTGGTTTTGAAGTGTCTCAAGCCGCTTTCACCGGAAGCGAGGAAGAGAGACGCATGCGCACAACCAACATGACGTTCTCTCTCTAATAACTTTTCCGCCGGTGACGTCACAGACTATGGGTGACGTCCAATCAAGGGACGCTACTCTTCCGCTAATCTCATTCCCTATAGCCTTTAGCTATATATCTCAAAACTAGTTTTCTGATTGGTTAACAAAATGAGCAATGAAAGCAAAAAGTCGGCAAACTCCTGAGTATAGATAGTATGCAGATGACGTCACTCAGGCCTTTGTTATTGTTTTTGCCATCTGCGTTTGTGAGTTGTTCTCACTAAACTGTATTAACCTGACTATAAACGTTCATGGTTACACAGAGTTTGTGTGTTGGTCCGTTATACTTCCGGATGGCAATGTTGTGAACTCCTTGGCCAAGCGCATTCTATCTATATCCCATATCCTTCCATGCCTTGTGCGGTTATGTGGTCTAGTGGTATGACCCTCGCTTTCGGATCGGAAGGTCCTGGGTTCAAGCCTCGCGCTCGGCGCATAGTTGAGTCCTTGGAAAAGGCTCTTTACGCACATTCTCTCACCGTACTCAGGTGTAAAATGAGTACCTGGCCGTTAACAGCGTTGTCTTTGTCCGAAAAATTGTAATATTGCCTAACAGGCGGCACGTCCTGTTCTACATGTTAAATGTTCCTGTTGACCAGAGACCCCTTGTAAAGCGCTTTGAGCACATTTTAGTTGATATTGCGCTATATAAAAGCTCACTTTTTTTTTAAAAAAAAAAGAGAATTAAAACATAAAATAAAAATTGATTAAGTTTTCAATCATTTATTCATTAAATACACACGTGACAGGAAAATTTGTGTGGAAACGAAATTATGATTAAAACAGTAACAGTGTATGAATATTCATGAACAAGATGCACCAATCATTGAATAATCTCATTTAGTATGTATTAGAATTGAATAAGAATCACAGTTAATATTGATGTGATTAGTGATAATGAGGATGGTCATGAGAATGATGAAGATGATGATGGTGGTGGTGGTGGTGATGATGATGATGATGATGATGATGATGATGATGGTGGTGGTGGTGGTGGTGATGATGATGATGAGTATAATAACAATGATAATGAAGTACTAGTAACACATATGTTAATAATAAGAGCGGTACTGCCGTTGGTGACGATGGTAATGATGATGATGATGATGATGGTGATGATATATGATGATGATGACGACGACAAAGATGATTATGATAACTAATGATAATATTCAAGGTGGTATTGATAGTGTTGACGAACATGATGACAATACCGATATTTTCAATAATGATAATCAATGGTAATAATGAATATATCGATTTTAAAAAAAAACAGAATAAAATATTAAGAATCTAAAAAATAACAGTAACAAGACAAAATGATAATGCTGATGAGAACTCATCTCTCACATGAATAGACAAACACACATGAAGACTTTGAAGTCTCGTGTTTAAGAATTTTGGACTAGTTGAGGTCATTTTTATCTACCAATGTAATTAGTTAAAGTTTTCTCACTAAAGTGTAAAATGCGTTTTATATGAGTACAACAGCATCAAAAATTACCTTGAAGAGATACAATATACTCTAGATCTAATAATATGATTTACAATATAGTAGTAATAGTAAGTAGCCAACACTTAAGAGTTTTGGGTAAGTTGAGGTATTTTAAGAGATGAAAAAAATGAGCTTTTATATAGCGCGATATCCAATTAACGTGCTCAAAGCGCTTGACAAGAGGTCCCTGACCAACAGCACCTTGTACCATGTAGAACGAGACATGACGCCTTTTATGCGATATTACAGGTTTTTTCCGATAGAGACAACGCTGTTAACGGCCAGGTACTGATTTTACACCTGGGTACGGTGAGAGAATGTTAGTATGGCGCTTAGTTGAGTCCTTGGAAAAGGCTCTTTATTCACATTCTCTCACCGTACTCAGGTGTAAAATGAGTACCTGGCCGTTAACAGCGTTGTCTTTGTCCGAAAAATTGTAATATCGCCTAACAGGCGTCATGTCTCCATCTACATGTTACATGTTGCTGTTGGTCGGGGACCCCTTGTAAAGCGCTTTGAGCACATTTAGTGGATATTGCGCTATATAAAGCTCAATTTACTGTTACTATTTATTGTACATTTAAATCTAGCGAGGAAAGTGTCTGTAAGGCGTCAAACCCAAGGATGTAAAGATGAGGCAAGAGTATGCTCTGTTTTTCCTGATCTCTGATAAAACAAGTATCTAAAATTTTGGCAAGAAAACGTGTCCTATAAGTGTTTGAAGGACGAGTTTTCTGGTCAAAATGTTAGATACAGAATACGTCAGTGTCGTCCATGAAAGGAAATGAAATTGGTAATGGGGCTCGAACCCACGACCTTACTGATACGACAACTCCGCCTGGCCGTGAGAGGGACGCGATTCAGTCGACACCATTGAAAGCGCCGATAATGGTTTATAACAACGGATACGTATATGCAGGTCAGATAACCCAAATAGTTATGGGGTCATTCATGTAATGGTGTGTCTTTTTTACGAAACCCGCCGAAACCCAGTCCCAGGTTCACTCCCCAATGGTGTAGACTTCCCTGAGTTCCAGGTTCACTCCCCATTGCTACCTACTTCCCATAACTTTGTCGGGATTCGTCGGGTTTCGGCAGGTTTTGGCCGGTTTCGGCGGGTTTCGTAAAAAAGACACACCCGTGATGTAATGGAAATGCTCTTAACCAACGCAAAATAGTGTCCATTACAACAATGTTAAATGAAGCCCATAATTGCATTCGGTTCTCAGACCTGTACCTAGGTGTACCTAGGTTTAGATGGAATTCTGAAAAAAAATGATCTCTCAAATTCTGAAAGGGTTATTGATTACATTATAAGTCATTCGTGATTACTTACATCCAATATTTTATGTAATCGATTACAATAAATACAAGTAATGGAACAAGAACACATTATATTTATAATGACAAATAATTAAGAATGACTATTATTTGTCATAACATTTAAGAATATTGCATTTTTTGTGCTGTTCTCGAAGTAGTATTTGAGATGCTACAGGAAGGAATGCTTGATAATGATATATACAATGAAGGGTCACGTGACATTAATCCACTCAGTAATCGATACCAATAACGTGTTGCGTCATCATTCTTTTGCAATCCAAATCAAATCCTCAAATCATGTTTACCCGAAGAAGGCCAAAGGCCGAAACGTCGTTTGTTTTGTGTTGTTCCCTTCTATATGATTCACATTTATTACTCACTTTATCTTTCTCTCCATTTTATTGTCTCATTTAGGTTTTACGATTACAAACAGTCATCTTACACACTTTAATAACAATTAGAACGATTACAACACATCATCTGCTCGATAAATTCCATCGCGCTATCCATATTGCCATAATTTGTATGAAAACAATATAAAAAAATACCATAAAGACAAAACAAAACAAAACAAAAAGCCAAAAAAAAAATACACACAAAAAAAACAAAAAAAAAAAAAAAACAAAACAAACAAACCCAACCCCCACACAAGCACACTCACACATACAAACATCAAATACACATGTCTACTCGTGTAATTAATTGCATCGAATTGAATAACATTCACAATGATTTCAAATTATGGATAGGTCTAACACGTTTTCACATACACAAATATTATTTATTTCTGAACAGACCTATCCATGATACACAGTATTACGATAGTAATAATATGTATTTTTCGCAGCTTGCATCGGATAAACAAAACAATTACAGTATTTTAAACTCACCATTTATTTCAAACAGTCTAAAACTGCGATAGGTTTTAGCATATTCCATGTCATTATTGAACATTTCCTTCTCTTCTTTTCTCTTTCTTTCTCATTTTCTTTATTTTCTCTTTAACCCTCTCTTTCCTACCCTCCTTCTCCATCTCTGTTTCTCTGCCCTACTCTTACCATTCTCTCTCTCTCTATCTCTCTCTCTCTCTCTCTCTCTCTCTCTCTGTGTGTGTGTGTGTGTGTCTCTCTCTCTCTTTCTCTTTTCCTCCCCCCTCTCTCGCTCGCTCTTGGTCTCTCACTTTTCTCTCAGCCTGCCCTTCTCTCTCTCTCTCTCCCTCTCTCTCTCTCTCCTTCGCATGAGAAAAATATAAAATTACTCATCAGCAATCCGAGGTTTACAGCTATAATTATCTTTAAAAATTTCGTAAATCGTTAAACCAGCACCATTTTGAAAGTCTTTCGTTTATGCAACGTTGTAATCATTATTGATGTCCCAATGTCCGAAGATCTCCAAAAACAGATATCTATATATATATATATATATATATATATATATATATATATATATATACATATATATATATATATAGGAAAACATTCAATTGAATTTGTGACCAACAGTCTCAAAATGGTATTATGTCGTGGCGAACGAAATGTCCAAACACGACGTTGATATTAACTCCCTCCTCACCTTCATGTGGTCAGAATGGAAAAAGGGTCACTTCCCAAGACCGCCTTGTACTGGACAGCAGATGGGAAGAGAAAGCGGGGAAGACCCAAAGAAACCTGGCGAAGGACCATGGAGAAAGAATTAAAGGAAGCAGGCCTGTCCTGGAACACAGCCACCGCAAAAGCAGCCGATCGCAAAAAATGGAGATGGTGGATGCCCTATGTGTCTCAAGGCCCAAAGAGGATTAAGTTACTGACTATTGCCAAGATTTTTACTGAAATGTCATCCCGACACAACTCACAAATTCAATTTATAAGGTCAATTTTAAACGCAATATTCTACATGTTATACGTAATTTTAATCCGCAAAACACGAATTACAAAACAGCATTGAATTCTTGTGAATAAACCAAAGATTTTTCTTTAGATTTTGCCATTTATAAAACAAATCTGATTAAGAAAAAAAAATGTTGTTTGTATTGTAAAGAATGTGACGATTTTCCTGCAGTTGGTAAGGAAAGGGTTAAATTGACCAGAATTGGAAAATTGTAGAATTATATTCATTTATTTCAATAAATCATTTATTTAAAAAATTAACCCAAATATTGATTGTTAAAAACGAACCATTCAAAAGTTAGAATCCAAATCAACAAGGCATGATACTGTTAGGTCCCACCGTTCACATAAATTTAGTTTGGAGAGGCGTTCGTTGAACGTCTGTTCTACATGTACACAAAACCACTGGATGTGTTGTTTTAAAGATGTGTTGAGAGAGAGAGAGAGAGAGAGAGAGAGAGAGAGAGAGAGAGAGAGAGAGAGAGAGAGTTGTTCTCATATTTATATAAATTGGATTCACTGGTCTGATGTCACGTAGCCCAGCAACGGCGAGTAGCCTGGTTCTAAACAAAAAAATGGGAACTTTTTATTCTTCATTCTGGCTAGAACGTTTCATATGTTATGTGATCAGAATGTATCTCATCTCATGTAGTTCCATATCTGAAGCAGACGTCGGAGGTCATCTTCCGCCAAGCTGATCTATCTCTTGCCAATTCTATTAAAGCAGCGCCACCTTTCTCAGCTTCATCTGTCCAAGTTCTTATCCCTTTCAAATACGTTATTCTTTGTCTTCCTCTTATTCTTTTTCCATTCATCTTTCCAGTCAAGGCGAGTATTTCCAAACCAGGGTGGCGGATAATGTGTCCTAAAAATTCCATTTGGCGTTTGATGATTTTTGTTATCAGTGATCTTTTTCTGTTTGCCATTTCTAAAATTTCTTCATTTCTTTTCCTTTCCATCCATGACACCCTCATCATTCTTCTGTAAAACCACATTTCCACTGCCTCCAGTCTTTTAACCATGGTCTTGTTTATGGTCCAGCTCTCACAACCATATAGCAGCACAGACAGTACATAGCAATCCAGGACTTTGATTTTTGTTTTCATGCTAATATTCCTGTTTTTCATAATTGTATGCAGCTGGTTGAATGCATTCTTCGCCATACCTATTCTTTTCTTTATTTCACAATCTGATTTTCCATTGGATGTTACATTGAAGCCTAAATATTTGAAACATTCAACTTGTTGTATTGTTTGTCCTCTGCTTGTTATTACACAGGCTGGTGGGTTATTATTTTTAGATACCGTCATACATTCTGTTTTAGATATATTCAGTTCCAGTCCCATATTTTCACTACTCCTGACTACAACATCCAGTAATTCTTGTAGTTCATGTTCAGATTCTGCCAGTAGAACCGTATCATCTGCATACCTCAGATTTGTTACATTCTTTCCTCCAATACACACCCCCTTCTTATGTTCGATATCTCTTAATATCATTTCACTATAGAGGTTGAATAAATCTGGAGACAAAACACACCCCTGCCTAACTCCTCTTCTAATAGGTGTAAAACTGCTTAGTTCGTTGTCAACACGCATTGCTGCTTCTTGTTCCCAGTACAAATTCCGTAATATTCTTAAATCTTTACCATCAATGTCCAAGGATGATAGAATTTTGAATAGTTTTTCGTGTTGTACTTTATCAAAGGCTTTTGAATAGTCGATGAAACACATATACAGATCTTTATTTACTTCAATACATCTTTCCATCAGCATTGATAATGTGAATATTCCATTTCTGGTACCCTTGTCCTCAACAAAACCAAATTGCATCTCCCCAATTTCAGGTCGTATTTTATTTCTTATTCTTAGTAAAATTATCTTCAAAAGAATTTTTGTGAGGTGGCTCATTAGGCTAATAGTTCTGTGTTGTTCACAATCAACTGCCCCTGGCTTTTTTGGTAGTGCTATAAAAATGGATCGTTTCATATCAGTTGGCATTTTTCCTGTGTCATACACTTGATTTAGAAGGTTTGTGATGAATTCAATCCCCCATTCACCCAGGCCAGTCAAGGCTTCAATTGTTATGGCATCAGGTCCTGCAGCTTTTCCATTTTTCATGCTTTTCATGACGTTCCTAACTTCATCTTTCATTATAGAAGGCCCTTCCAGTTCTTTTATCATAGGCATTTCTCCTCGATTATCAAAAAAAAGTTCTTCAATATATTCTGACCATCTGTTTAGAATGCAGTCTTTGTCCATGATGGTGTTTCCACGCTTGTCTTTGATGCATCCACTTTTAGCACCTGATTTAGTTTTGTTTGTCACTTCTTTGATTTTCTGATGGAAGAATTTGCCATTTTTTTTCTTTGCAGGACATTATATAGTGACATTGTTCATTTATCAGGCCCATATCAGACAGAGTAATGGCAATCAAACTACAAGCAAAACCTTTTGATTTTGATATTTTACAAATATACGCCCCAACCACCAGTCACGATGATGAAGAAGTGGAAAATTTCTATCAACAAATAGATAAAGCAATGCATCAGTTTAAGTCTTCAGACATAAAACTCATCATGGGCGATTTTAATGCCAAGGTGGGCCGAGAAAGAATAGAAGATATTGTGGGCCCACATGGTCTGGGAGACAAAAATGACAGAGGTGATCGTCTTATTCAATGGTGCCGTCAACATGATCTGACAATCACAAATACTTGGTCAACAAACCACAATAGAAGGAAGTGGACATGGAAAAGTCCTGGAGATGGAGTGAGAAACCAAATAGATTACATACTCATCAGCAAACGTTTCCGAAACTCGGTTTTGTATGCCAAATCTATGCCAGGGGCTGACTGTAACAGCGATCATATACCTGTGCTATGCCCCATACGAGTTAAATTGAAAATCTGCAAAAGAGCAAAGGCTAAACCTAAATACCAACTAGACATTCTCCGGGAGGAACAGAAGATACAAGAAAAATTTGAACTATCAGTAAGAAACAAGTTTGAAGTGCTTGGAGAAACTAACAGATATAGAAGAGAAATATGAGCAGTTTAAAGACAGTGTTGCTGCATCATTAGAAGAAAATGTTCCAACCACACTTAAGTTGCAGAAGAAGAAATGGATTACTCCAGAGATATTAGAACTAATGAATGAGAGAAGAAAGGCCAAAAATCAGGAAGAAAAATACAAGACTCTGAACAGGCAGATAAAAAGAAAATGCAACGAAGCTAAAGAAGACTGGATAAATGAACAATGTCACTATATAATCAGAATGTATAACATGATCATATTTATAATTTTTTTATCCTCTGGATACACTTTTATGCTCGTCGGAGAAATATTTCATAAGGGCGTCCGCCATTGTTCCGATAGTTTAGAGACAATTACTAAGTTACCATGCGTCATTACGAGGGAAGTGACGTCATGATTGTTGAAGGTTATTGAGCCCTATGTATTCATTCGCGTATTCGCATCTGACATAGTGACGTAAAACCTCTGAACCACAATTTTATGTCATGTATTTATTGTCTTAAAGAGGAAATAATAACGCATTGCCCGAAGAGGATTAAGTAAGTAAGTAAGTAAAATATACCATCTCGCATTACAACAAAAACATGATATTATCTTACACAATACTATTGCCATACAGTTCAGTACCCTGACTAATACTTATCTTATAATATGTTCACGGAAACCTTTTTATATGAGCTCTCTTTAGAAACACGATGAAACTGCAATGCGAGCGATCTTTATTCATGTTTTCGTCCAACCAAGTTAATCAATCACATGATTTGTTGCTGTCCAACGATTGGATATTTCTTAACAAATGTAAACAAGCTGCTTTGTTTACAAATGTTATAAACATACCCACGTGTCAAGCTGAATCAAATGACCAATCGTGATGTTATATATTTAAAAAGCTGTGAACACTTTTCACTAAGTGGGTCATTTTGAGCACATTTTTAAATGTGACCAATGCCCTTGAGGACATGGAAATTTAATATAGACCATGCCCATTGATGAAAACTACCCTAATTGAGTAAAGATAATGGTTTGAACAAAAATAAATGAAGAAAATTTGGTTCAAATGCAGTGAGGTTTATGAAGAGGAAAATATCCTTTTGTAAAAAAACCCTTTCAAATATCAATATTATCAATACTCTTCAACAGTCGTAACGTCACTTCCTTCCTTATGACGCATGGTAACTTAGTAACACTGGCTCTAAACTATCGGAACAATGGCGGACGCCAGTATGAAATACTTTCCCGGCGAGCATAAAAGCGTATCCAGAGGAAAAAAAAAAAACCCACATAAATTTGATCATGTTTTGACTTTTACACATTCTGGTCACAAAAAAGTTCTAGCCAGCATGAAGAATAAAAAGTAATGATTTTCTTTGTTTAGAACCAAGATGGCCGCCGTTGCCGGGCGGCGTGACATCAGACTACTGAACCCTATTGGTTCATAGACTATCTGGCTTGTGCCAGATTACATTGTATAAAAGATGGTGTGCTGGCCTGTGGTGGTAAGTAAAATATTCAAGGATTGTCTGGTGTATTCTACTGTTATTTTGCTGAAGATGATGAGAATGATTATCAGGATGATGATGATGATGATGATGATGATGATGATAATGATGATTATGATGACGATGATGATGATGGTGATGATGATGGTGGTGGTGATAATATGATAATGACAACATTAATAATAATAATAATAATAATAATAATAATAATAATAATAATAATAATAATAATAATAATAATGATAATAATAACTTGTAGAGCGCTTTCCATACAAAATCATAGCAAATCAAGGCTTTGCATAATATTATCATTTCACTTTGACAGAGTATTAATCCTGACACACCATTGTGTGTAGTGTGTACTCGACATTCAACACGAGGGATAAGCACATTATCTTGTTTTATAGATTTCATAGCCACCTGGCCTCTAAGTTATGATTTTTTTCAGATGGAAAAAGTACACGAGCTTAGAGACCCATCATTATCACCGTGAAATCGTCTCATTGTCCGTATAGTTCAAGGAAATTGGAGAAGACCAAGACAGCTGCATGGCACGTTGCAAGATACGACTCCACACAAAATCAAATCGTTTCCTGCAATTCTAAAGTCTTGAGCATCATGAAGGCTGTGCGATTCGGAAAATTGTTGATGCCATCTCTCGCTACCATAGCGGGAAGACCGCCTGGCGTTAATTTTTTGGGAAGTTTTGAGCTTAAATTGTTATCGTTTATTTCGTTGCTGCCTTCGTTTACGGGCGATGTTTTTTCTGATGTGGAATTAATTGCTGTAGAAATATTGCAGTCGGAAGGACCTGCAGCTTCCAAAACTGCTACAGTTCCTGGCGTGACAACAGCGCCTGCGGGATTTAAAGAGAGAGGACTGGCCATAGCTGAGGATGGCGACAGGACTAGCTGGTGTAGACTGGACTCTGTGGCTGGAGAGGTAGATGATGACATGATCTGGTCTGGACGAGATGGTGACAAAGATGTTGATGCCGTTCCTGGACTATACGTACAGGTAAATCCTTGAGGGGGCGGGGCGAATAAGGAGGCCGGGTCTTTACCCAACATCATGGAAATGCATGCAAACGGAGATGGGTGATAAGGTAGGGTTGGCCACACGTAGGTGCCTGGTTCCAATGATGGAGATATAGGGTTCTTTCCGTCGTGATTCTCGTCGTCAATCATCGATGATTTATTATAGTAGTCGTCGTTATTCTCATCATCGTCATGAAAACCATTTTTCTCACTGAGGAATAGAAAAACAAAAGAAAAAAGGTGATCATTTCAGCATGTTGTTTACTGAGCATTACAGTCTGAACTTTTATACAGATTATCTTTTTTTTGTACCCCGATAGCTCAGTTGGTAGAGCACTTGCTTCGTACACCGAGCTTGATCCGTAGTGAAGTCCAAATTATGTTTTGCTGAGCCCCCCCCCCCTATCAACAAATAAGTGGGTGTGTTAGACCAGGCGGAAAGTACTTTGCAACAGGAAAGCGTCCTATCAAAAGGATAGCGAGCAATTACTATTGTCTGTTAGACGCTATGGAAACCGGCTACATGGGCCTACCGGCCTAGTTCATCACACGACAACAATCATGTTTGGGAATGTTGTCTCTTGTTCTATCAAGGTCTTTATCTAAGATATTCAAAATTCTCTAGGAACCCAAAAACACAAAAGCTTATAATAATATAAAACAGTCGTGAGAAAATTTTTCAAAAGCGGCATCAGCTGTTATTGTCATTATCATAATCTTTAATCTTTCTATGAAGGAAATATTATTATCCCCCGTAAGGATTTCAGACGTGCATATGAAAAAAGTTCTTCCGCAAAATTCTTTTTTTTTCTATCAACAGTGGAAGAAATGCCAGCTTCCGACCTATTCACCAATCAGACGGTTCTTTCTTTTCCGTTCAAAAGAGTTCCCTCTTACAAGAACATCGGATGAAAACAACTTTTGTGTCCACGATGAAATGGCTATCTAGATTTAGAGATTACCCATCAATGGCATTAAACATCAAATAAAATGTCTGATATTTATCAATTCAATTTCCTCCAATCCTTGCGCTTGAGCTCTTATTATCTTAAGCTTTTGTATTTTATTAAGGAGAGATGGCAGAATGGATAAGACATTGCATTGTGACCCAAAAGGTACCTGGTTCGAACCTCCGCTTCAGGCATTCTCGTTTTGTTGTTTTTGAGCACGATTATTGACCTCTTATTTATTAACTTTGTACATCATAGGCGATTCTTCTTTACTTCAGGCGTGTGATTTATGTATTATCTATATACTCTCATCGAATGCCTAGGTGTTGATATCTCACGAGGCCGCGCGGAAGGGACTGTTACTGGTCAGGTGTTATTTCTACACCCGGGTACGCTGAGAAAATGTAGACTCAAACTAGCCTAACCAAAGAGGGACTCGACCCAGGGACCTCCCAGTTCTGAGGTTAGGCTCTCAAGAACCCAGAGATATAATATATTAATAACAGAAGTCTCTGTTCCAGTCGGTCGATCCGCTTACAATTTTAAAGTATCTGCAGGAATGTGAACTCCTGCAGAAATTGTAAATAGATATTTTTACTTAACAAACATGTAACTATTATGATTTTATAAAGATTTTATTACAACAGTACACGTTTTGATCAGCTATGGCCCCTCAGGGCCGATAAAAGACAGAAACGGGCGCTTAAATGACCTAAATAGTGTCGAAAGCGCCGTTAAACACCTAAAAACAAAAAACAAACAAACAGATATAATATATGTCTTGAATAAAATCTAAAAAATCCACTCTCACTCAGCATTATTGAATAATCAAATGATATTTTCCTGATCTCAAAAGTGTGCATTTGCTATCTCGCCCAAATCCATATAAAATATTTGCCCTCTCCTTTTATTGTTTTTTGATAGTATACGCTTGGCTAAGAAGCTCATAACATTGCCATCCGGAAGTATAACGGACCAACACACAAAACTGTGTGTATCCATGAACGTTTATAGTCAGGTTAATACAGGTCAGTGAGCATTACTCATAAACGCGGATGGCAAAAAACAATAACAAAGACCCGAATGACGTCATCTTCGAACTATCTATAAAATTGCTAAAACACAAAGTCAAGACAGAAAATAAAACCTATAAATCTGCAAATACAACGCAAACAGCATCAACGAAATTAAAAAAAAAAAACAACAAAACAAAAAAAAAAACAAAAACAAAAAAAAAAAAAAAAAAAAACCCAAATATAGGAGATGTATAACAAACAAGAAACATTGTGATATCAGCCAGTCTCAGAACATTTCTTTTCAATATTTGTCTAACCAAATTATTATTGTTGGATATACATCAAAAATAAAGCAACACACACACACACACAATCAATAAAAGAAACACACTGTGATGTCAACCAGCCAGAATCAGAACATTTCTCGTCAAATGTTAGTCCAGCCATCTGATAACTGTTGGGTAGCAACTTGTACCAATAAAACAACAAAACAACCAAATAAATAAACAAATAACAAACAATAACACACTGTGCTGCCAGTCAGAATCGGAAAATTATTCGTCAAATGTTAGTCTGGCCATCTGATTACGGCTGGGGCGGCAGTATACCAAAAAAAACAATGGTTAGGCGATATTACATTTTTTTCGGACAGAGACAACGCTGTTAACGGCCAGGTACTCATTTTACCCCTGAGTACGGTGAGAGAATGTGAGTAAAAAGTCTTTTCCAATGACTCAACTATGCGCCGAGCACGAGGCTCGAACCCAGGACCTTCCGATCCGAAAACGAGTGTCATAGCACTAGACCACATAGCCGCACAGAGCAGATGAACCAAGAGCAGAGTTGTACTTCTGATTTTTGCCTGTCACTCACTACTTTCTGGATACCAACTGATATTATAGGGAATGAGATTAGCGGAAGAGTAGCGTCCCTTGATTGGACGTCACCCATAGTCTGTGACGTCACCGGCGGAAAAGTTATTAGAGAGAGAACTTCATGTTGGTTGTGCGCATGCGTCTCTCGTCCTCGCTTCCGGTGAAAGCTGCTTGAGACACATCAAAACCAAATTGACGTTCTCTCTGTAAGGTGACGTCCAATCAAGGGATGCTACTCTTCCGCTAATCTCATTCCCTATAGAACTGCTGGTGCAATTTGATGTATTTCATCAAAATCACTCATCGATATCCATTAAATATTTGACATTTATTTGCCCCAGGTCATAGTTCAAGGACGTCATTAAATTCAAAACACATATTATACACCAAGAACGGTAACATTAACTCTTTCAAGGCAACATTAAATTCATTGTAAATTAATATTTATTATTCTCTTTTTTTTCATTCTCCCGTTATAACTTTCGTCTTCTGACAATTTACGTTTTAAAAAAAATTGAGCTTTTACATCGCGCAAATATCCACTAAACGTGCTCAAAGCGCTTTACAAGGGGTCCCTGACCAACAGAAACACATAATATATAGTACAAGACATGACATGACGCCTGTTAGGCGATATTACATTTGTATCCCGACAGGCGCAACGTTGTGTTTTACCAGAAATGTATTCCTCAAATATCGATCAACTGAGGATAGAAAGCAATTGATGTTGTCCGTTTAAAGCAATAGAAACCACGAGAAGCACTGGCTTCGTGGGCCTTAAGGCTTTTAGAAAGACCATTTTAACTAGTCAAAGGTCTCGAACTCGACACCTCAAGAGTCAAAGGTACTTTGGGACAGCGTGACTCGTCGTTACGGTCTTTGCTTCGGACCCGAAAAGTACCGAGTTCGATCACCCGCCGCGCTATGCGACCTTGAGCAAGTCACCTCGCCCTAGCTTAGTTTGCGGCGCCGCACTGCGGCTGACGCCTGGGTTACTTCAGTTTTCCCTTGGAATAAACCTTAAAGGCAAATTTCCCCTTGGGGGTGAATAAAGGAATTATTATTATTATTATTATTATTATTATTATTATTATTATTATTATTATTATTATTATTATTATTATTATTATTATTATTATTATTATTATTATTATTATTATTATTTATCATCATCATTATTATTTTATTATTATTATTATTATTATTATTATATATTATTATTATTATTATCATCATCATCATCATCATTATTATTATTATTTATTATTATTATTATTTATATTTTTATTATTATCATTATCATTATTATTATTATTATTATTCAAAACAGGCTAAAACAAATACTAGAGCATTTTTATAGAACAATATCCACTAAATATGCTCAAAGCTTTTAACAAAGGGTCCCTGACCAACAGCAACACGTAAAATGTAGAATGAGATATGGCGCCTGTTAGCGATATTGCAGGGTTGGTCAGGGACCCCTTGCTAAGCATTTTGAGCACGTTTAGTGGATATTGCCCTATACAACAGCTCAAGTCTTTTTATATGTATCAGTTTAGATTTAATTACTATAGTGTTATCTACTGATATTGATATATATCTATATATGGTATATATATATATATATAATATATATATATATATATATATATATATATATATATATATATATACTAGTTAAAAGCCCGCAATTTCGCAGGGAAAGAACTATTTTCATTCGATATTGCCAGAATCATTTTCTTGATTAGCTTGATTGCGATTAGATGCACATTTTAATCGATGTGCTTGTCGTCGCTGCCATGCTTTATTCGGCATGATTTTAGTTTATCAGTCAGTAGATATCAATATCAATAAGTCGCAAGTCTTTACCACGCTTTACTTGGGAGTGCTTTGCACTACCTTCAATACTTCACAAATTAAAATGGCGGCCGAGAATCAAAACAATGGTCAAATTTGGAAATTTTAAACTTTCACAAATCTGTCAAAGTTTGTTCTAGAGTTTTTAAAACGCTTTGATATGATGACAAATTGAATAAATAAACGCCTGACAAAAGATTAACGGTGAAAATACAAATTGAATGAATACTGGGGATGTAGGAGCTTTCGGAATGTCTCCCCTTTACTTAACTTATGTGAGGTCAAAGAAATTCTGAAGCGGACGCGATAAATATCAAGTCCCCGAATCTGTCTACTTTTGGTTTGTTCGGGCTAGAAGCTAGACAGAACCAATTGACAGTTTTCCGAAACGTTTAACTAAATATTTCCCAGGGCAATAATCATCACTCGATGGCATAAAAACGACAGTAATATCAGCAGTAATTTTAGTTGATGTTGTTAATCGGTGAAACTTGTTTAAAATTTCTGTAAATCCGAATACCTTCATGTGATCAAGTGAATAATTTCACTATGAATGCCACGATTTGCTGAAAAATGCCAATCTCACAGTTCCTAGCAAACCCCCCCCCCCCCCCCTTGCTCAGGAATTTCTCTACTTGATGGACACCCCCCCCCCCTTTTTTTTTCTTCCACGCAACCACAAATCCAAAACCCACATACACACACAAATATACACCACACACACACACACACACACACGTACATACATAAACATACACGCAATGAGAACACACTACTACTACATAACAACACTGATCACCGCTAAATCAACACAACGGAAGTAAGGACTCTTCTGGACAGATAGAGTTGAGGGTGTGGCCATGTGTGTTAGTGTCTTCGGTAAATTTTTTATGATATCTGTTTGACTTAATGAACTTTCAAACTGACTTTAAATTATAAAAGGAAATCAAGTTATCTGTTTATCTATCTGTAAAAAATACATTTCTATTTTTCAAATCTTTCAGTAGAGTTGTGCGCCGTATCAATTTTTTTATTGACTCAAATAAGCACAATGTTCTCCACAATGCTATATTTTTTAAAGAAAGGATATATATATATATATATATATATATATATATATATATATATAATATTATATATATATATATATATATATATATATATGATCCTGGAGCTCATATTGCTTGAGATGATGGCACTATATAATGTACACTGTTATTATACTATATTAAGCAGCTAATTACTGCACTGCTGCCGCTCTCATTATGAAAAACGATGTTCTAATATATTTCGAAATCTCATACCGCGTTTTAAGGGTTAAATGCCAGAAGGGTTTCCTAAACCGGACGAGAAATATTTGACTCTTCAATTTGACGATGCCTATCCCTGGATGATTGGGAGATGGTAGAGAACTCGTTACAGAATACAAATATCTTGATTTCCCGGTGATTAGATTCGTCCCCTCGGGGGCTTGTCATTATGACAGGAACACGATATTCAATATTACTGTGGGGTTTTTTTCTCTCCTTTATTCAGGGGTTTCCGATAGCTCAGTTGGTAGAGCACACGTCTCATAAGAAAAGGATCGATTCTCGTGCGTATTTGAGGTTGTTTCTCACTTTTCTGTCCAAATCAGTGATTGGGTAGCTGGATCCGTTTTTCCTTTATTAGAGGGTCGGGATAGCTCAGTTGGTGGAGCACACGTCTCATAAGCAAAAGAGTGGGTATCGTACGTATTCGAGGTTGTTTCTGACTTTTCTGTCCAAATCAGTGATTGGGTAGCTGGATCCGTTGTTCGTTTATAGAAATAGGTCGGGATAGCTCAGTTGGTAGAGCACACGTCTCATAAGCAAAGGAAAGGGTATCGTGCGAACTTGAGGTTGTTTCTTTTTTCTCTCCACAAATCAGTGATTGGGTAGCTGGATCCTTTTTTCCTTTATTAAAGGATCGGGATAGCTCAGTAGGTAGAGCACACGTCTCAAAAGCAAAAGAGTGGGGTTTGTAAGTACTCGAGGTTGTTTCTGATTTTTCTGTCAACAAATCATTTATTGGGTGGCTAGATCTGTAGGATCTGGCGGATAGTACTTTGCAACTGACTGGGGTTCAAGCCATATGGTAGCATATAAAATGTATGTATTTACCAAACAAGTTTGACATCCGAACACGATTATGGGCTGTTTTTAATATGGTTAAGATGAAGATACTGTATTTGTTTGAGAGCACTGGGACCAAAACAATTCAGGTTGTCAGATTTGTAAATAAGTAACTATACGTTGGAAGGAAGCGGCTGTTACTGTGCGGCTATGTGGTCTTGTAGTATGATACTCGCTTTCGGATCGGAAGGTCCTGGGTTCGAGCCTCGCTCGGCGCATAGATGAGTCCTTGAAAAAGGCTCTTTACTCACATTCTCTCATCGTACATGAGTACCTGGCCGTTAACAGCGTTGTCTCTGTCCGAAAAAATTACAATATCGCCTTACAGGCGTCATGTCTTGTCCTAAATGTTAAATGTTGCTGTTGCTGCTTTGAGCACATTTAGTGGATATTGCACTATATAAAAGCTCATGGGTATTTTTTACTGTTGATATTAACGCTACAGAAACTGGGATAAATACGATATCATTAATCAGAATCCTAATGTACTAATTTTTATGTTTTTAGATTCCATGCAAATTTTTATGCTTCCCAAACAATCTAAAAGGAAAAATATATATTTCATATCCTACAAAATGTTTGTTTCTTTGTTCGTCACCATATTCAACCTTTGTTCTTGGTTATCACATACCCAAGCAGCATCCGTCAATGCCTAAAACCAGGTCACTCATTCACACTCGAGTAGAGTGAGTTGATGGGTGTTAAGCCCTTTATATTTATACATTTCCAAACCCCTGCTATAATAATATGTCATGGTAAAAATGTGGTTAAATGCGCCCAACAATATATCTATTTGTGCTTCTATAAATCATAAATACACAATGTGTACTTCTATAAATCATAAATAGAAAATTTGTTCTTCTATAAATCATAAATACAAAATTGTGCTTCTATAAATCATAAATACAAAATTTGTTCTTCTATAAATCATAAATACAAAATTTGTTCTTCTATAAATCATAAATACAAAATTTGTTCTTCTATAAATCATAAATACAAGCAAGAAGAAGTGGCGTTAAAGCCAAGACTTAATGCCCATCATAAATGCACGGGATAGAAGGGCTATAAAAGATGTATTGAAAATAGGCTGCTAAGTATTCAAGAACACACTTTAAACAGAGCTAAAGCATGGGATTTATGAAACATTCTCCGAGCGTTATGGAAATAGGAATTGTCTTCTTAGATAGAGCACGGAGTGGATACATCATGCGATTATGAGTTGGAGTCCAAGAGGCTTAGCTTGTGAATGAATAACGATAAATTGTCAGAACTGACAGCGAATCCAAGGCGTCATACTTTCATAATCGTCTCATGACATGACAAATCGACCGGGCTCTAAAAATAAAAACAACCCACTTTTAAAATAAAAAACAATTTTAGCCAGGAAACTCGTCCTTCAAGTATTGATCGATTAAAATGACCCATTGTCTTGAAAGTTTCTTTCAAGGACAACAGATATCGATATTACGAGTAAAACAAAGATTATTTTAAAATAGAAATTAGTTTAGCAAAATCAAACGTTGAGAAATAAAAATTATAAATGGAAGGAAACTAAGTGAACATGCTTGAAGGTCTGATAGTCGAACAAAATTGGATTCAATAGTCTGATGTCACGTCGCCCAAGCGGCCGTCGTGGTTCTAAACAAAGAAAATCGGTACTTTTTATTCTACATGCTTGCAAGAACTTTTCATATGTCTTGTGATAAGAATGTGTAAAAGTCAAAACATGATCAGATTTATGTTTTTTCCTCTGGATACGCTTTTATGCTCGTCGGAGAAATGTTCATGAGGCGTACGCCATTGTTCCGATAGTTTAGAGCCATTTACTAAGTTACCATGCTTCAATACGAGGGAAGTGACGTTAGGACTATTGAAGCGTATTGTGGTCTTGGTTTATCATTATTGTAATGAACACTCTTTTCTGTCGTTTTGATACTGTTTTTAACACAACAATGAGCCTCTAACAATCTGGGTTACCAGACTTGCAAATCAGTACACGTCAATCTGCAGTTACGAACAAATCAAAATATGAACTTCCTCTAATTTGAACGGAAGTCAATCTATATTTCAAATGAATCTGAAGGCACGAACATGAAAGCGGAGAAATACACTGAACGCCCGTAATAAAAATATAATCATTTATATTAAAATTGGATAACAGGTAATTTAAAAAAAATATATATTTGGGGTGGGGGGTTGGGGGGGGGGTATAATATCATCATCATCATCATCCATCGTGGCTTGTGCTCTTGAGCACGTTGCCGGTCAGCTGTCTCCACGAATCACGATCCTCTGCGGTGCGCATGAAATCTGTGTTGCTTTTAAGTCACATTTGGCCATTCTTAGGTTATTTAGATAAGTCATTCTTTGTCTTCCTCTTGCTCTCTTTCCTTCGATCATCTCAGATGTTACCAACTTTTCTATTCCGTCTCTTCTCCACACATATCCCAGAAAGCGTAACTGCCTCTTTCTAATGTTATCGATCAGTATTCTTCCCTTTCTCACCTTCTCCAACACTTCCTCGTTCGTACACCTGTCTGTCCATGATACCCTCAACATTCTTCTGTTCACCCACATCTCAAATGCCTCTAACCTCCTCGTACATTCTTTGTCAAGCGTCCACGTTTCACAACCTAATAAAAGGGTACTTATAACATATGTTTCTACTACTATCATTCTGGTCCTCAAGTTTAGGTTGTTGTTGTTTGAGCCTCTAACAAGTATAATATAGGCAGTTAAAAACATGTACGCATCTATTTTAATTATTATACTACTGTATTATGGAAATTAACATAGATGGAGACGAATTTTTTTAGGCACCAGCGATCAAAATCTGTCCGGTCATGAAGTTTGTAGGTATGTGTGCCTGATGGCGATTCCCAACATCAAATGACCAATTCTTATACCCCTTATAGGGAATGAGATTAGCGGAAGAGAAGCGTCCCTTGATTGGACGTCACCCAGAGACGCATGCGCACAACTAACATGACGTTCTCTCTCTAATAACTTTTCTGCCGGTGATGTCACAGACTATGGGTGACGTTCAATCAAGGGACGCTACTCTTCCGCTAATCTCATTCCCTATACAGATTTTATATAAACTTTATTTGAGTCAACTGAAGATAGAATTACCATTAATTTAAGAAACTTTGGGAGTGAGCACGTACTCAAACACTTTCAAATGACTTAACTATAATATAATAATAATAATAATATAAATAATAATAAAATAATAATAATAATAAATAATATAATAATAAATAATAATAATAATAATAATAATAATAATATAATAATAAATAATAATATATAATAATAATAATAATAATATAATAATAATAATAATAATAATAATAATAATAATAATAATAATATAATAATATAAAATAATAATAATAATAATAATAATAATTAATAATATATAATAATAATAATAATAATAATAATAATAATAATAATAATAAATATAATAATAATAATAAATATAATAATAATAATAATTAATAAATAATAAAATAATAATAATAATAATAATAATAATAATATAAATAATAATAATAAAATAATAATATAATAATAATAAATAAAATAATAATAATAATAATATATAATAATAATAATAATAATAATAATATAATAATAATAATAATAATAATAATAATAATAATAATATAATAATAATAATAATAATAATAATAATATAATAATAATAATAATAATAAATAATAATAATAATAATAATAATAATAATAATAATAATAATAATATAATAATAATAATAATATAATAATAATAATAATAATAATAATAATAATAATAATAATAATAATAATAATAATAATAATAATAATAATAATATATAATTATAATAATAATACACAATTTGTAGAGAACATAACCAATGACTAGGTCATGTTCTTTGCGCTCAGAGGCAAACGCATAAACATACAAACGAACACACACACACACACACACAGATAGCCACATACCTATTGCCCGTATGATCCATGACAATTGTAGAAGGCCCATTACCATCATCAGCATCCACCACCACCGTCTTCTTCCCATCTTGGCCCTCTCCATCTTGCTGAAAACAAAATATAGATAAAGTACAGTTAGGTTAAGAAAACAGTTTGATGAAAGTTTTGAATTAGAAATAGCCATAATGTGTGGCTATGTGGTCTAGACGTATAACCCTCACTTTCGGATCGGATGGTCCTGGGTTTGAGCCTCGCTAGACGCCTAGTTGAGTCCCTGTAAAATGAGTACATGAGCGTTAACAGCGTTGTCTCTGTTCGAAAAAAGTAATATCGCCTAACAGGCGGCATGTCCCGTCATACATGTTAAATGTTGCTGTTGGCCCTGTAAAGCGCTTTGAGCATGTTTAATGGATATTGCTCTATATAAAAGCTAAATTTTGTTATATAGTTGAGTCCTTGGAAAATGCTCTTTATGCACATTCTCAAACCGTACTCAGGTGTAAAATGAGTGCCTCGTCGTTAACAGCGCTGTTTCTGTCCCCCCAAAAATATTGTAATATCGCCAACAGGCGGCGTCATTTCCCTTCCTACATGTTACGTGTTGCTGTTGGCCAGGGACCCCTTGGAAAGCGCTTTGTGAACGTTTAGTGGATATTACGCTATAGGGAATGAGATTAGCAGAAGAGTAGCGTCCCTTGATTGGACGTCACCCATAGTCTGTGACGTCACCGGCGGAAAAGTTATTAGAGAGAGAAGACAAGAGACACATGCGCACAACCAACATGACGTTTTCTCTCTAATAACTTTTCCGCCAGTGACGTCACAGACTATATAAAAGCTTAAATTAAAAAAAAAAATTAACATGTAGGTCTTCAGAGCCACGAGGCCGATGGAACGGAAATTTATCCTGGTCTCTATAAAAAAAATAAAAATAAAAAGAGCGTTTATATAGCGCAATATCCACTAAATGTGCTCAAAGCGCTTTACAAGGGGTCCCTGGCCAAGAGCAACATTTAACATTGCCTCTGTCGGAATAATTATATAATCGCATAATAGGCGTCATGTCTCGTTCTATATATTACGTGTTGCTGTTGGTCAGGGATACCTTGTAAAGCGCTTTGAGCACGTTTAGTAGATATCGCGCTATATAAATGCTCTTTTTGTTGCTTTTTAAATATATCCTTAAACCAATGAAAGTTTATTTGAAAACTGATCGGCACATATTTATTTTCTTTCTACAAATCTTCAAAAGCTATTCAAGTCATAATATATTCTAAGAGAGCATTGCCCTTGTTCTCCCGGCCAGTCACCGACTTACGACACAGACCACGAAGGCGTTTCTTCAAAACAAACAATTCATTCTGACGTGTTCTGACAAATCACGTTAGCTTATTTTAACGAAGGAAAATAAGTTTACTTGATATATCGGTTAATTTGACTGACACAAAACTAAATTTGAAAAATGTCTTAAAAACTGGACTTATATTGAAATCTTAGGTTTGGTGAAAAGCCTTAAAGTGGCTTACTGATTTTAAATCAGATTTTATTAGGAAAATATACATCACTATTTTTTTTTCAAATTATTAGTTTTATATTTTATTGTCATTGTTACTATCTAGTTTTTTTGTGTAAAAGGTGTAAGCATAAAATGCATTTTTACTGATAATATAATTTATTCATTCATCCATTCATTCATGAAACCTGTTGACAAGCTGAGGGCCATTTTAATAGATTTGTATATAGAGAATAGCTTTCCTAACCAAATTTTTAAAAAATCGTTTTGTAAGATTACAGCACTATGACCTGCTATTGAAAAACAGAGAGATTCTATTTTAAGAAACAGACAATATAACAAAAGTCTTGTCTATAAAACTCTAATAAATTAGATGAAAATTGACTTCTCCAAGAAACAGACAGACTGGCTGTTACGTCACGTTGATGTGTTTCTGTGTGTCTCTCTCGTCAGCCCAGAATTGGACGCAAATTGGATTAGATTTTGATCGTGTTTCCCCTAAAACACGAACTGACGGGGATCTGGTGAGGATGCATTGTAATGGACAGAATAGAGGAAGGAAGAAAAAATACGTAGGAAGGAGGGAGATCGCATTCTCTTCTATAATTTGATATTCTTATGCTACTCGTGCTAAAAGCTGAAATATTGATCACAACAAGAATTGAAGTCAGTAGGAAAGTGCCAGAAGATACTAGACAATAAAAATTTGCGGTGGCGATAGGGGCTCGAACCGTAGCCTAACACTGAAATCCAAAAGGACTGGCAGTTTGACGTCATTATTTGGTTTTTGCACCGCCTAGTAAGTTGTCGTTAGTAGAGCTCATGGAAACAAGTTATTTCATTGGTTGAACTATTGAATACAACTCACGATTTGTTTTGTTTTGTGGCAAAAGACTGGCATTTTGACTTCATTATTTTGGTCAGTGTCAGGCCATAACTTTACGAAGGCCACGCTCGAACACGCGACCTTACTGTTACGACAACTCCGCCTGGCCGAACGAGCGTGACTCTACCGTATGAGCTATAAGATATGAAGTGAGTAGAAAAGTGCCAGAAGACAATAGAGAATAAAAATTTTTTTCGCGGCGGTGGTGGGGTTTGAACCTGCGACCTTATTGGTACGACAACTCCGCCTGGCAGGTGAGAGCGTGGCTCTACCGTGTGAGCTATCCACGAACACAAAAATATTCGTTTCAAACCCAAAGTCATTTCTAGATCCCTCTCTCACCCACTTCTTGAGATCGCCGATTCGTTCACCACCATCGCGAAGTAATTTTGACCAGCAGTTAAGCTTAATAGCCAATATTCTCATCACAAACATATAACATAGAAACGATTGAGACATTGAGTATGCTCCGGTGTATGGGGTGAATTTTTAATTCAGAAAAGTGAGTGGAGCAGGCACTTATGTTGGTAACAACAAGATATGAAGTGAGTAGAAAAGTGCCAGAAGACAATAGAGAATAAAAAATTTTTTCGCGGCGGTGGTGGGGTTTGGTCAAAATTACTTCGCGATGGTGGTGAACGAATCGGCGATCTCAAGAAGTGGGTGAGAGAGGGATCTAGAAATGACTTTGGGTTTGAAACGAATATTTTTGTGTTCGTGGATAGCTCACAGGGTAGAGCCACGCTCTCACCTGCCAGGCGGAGTTGTCGTACCAATAAGGTCGCAGGTTCAAACCCCACCACCGCCGCGAAAAAATTTTTTATTCTCTATTGTCTTCTGGCACTTTTCTACTCAATTCATATCTTGTTGTTACCAACATAAGTGCCTGCTCCACTCACTTTTCCGTATGAGCTATCCACTATCCCAAAAAAAGATCGCCTCTAACCATAGTCTTATTAGAGCCTTCTCTCACTAGTTTCTTGAGGTCACGGGTTCAACACACACAAATGCCACGAAGTAAGCTTAAATATTGCATGGCTCTCACGTGACCAACCAGCTCAAACCATGTCACGTTGAGTTACAGGAAAAAAAAGTTTAAAATAATGTGAAAAATATGAGAATTTGATTGCAATTTTATGTTTTATTGGGAGTAATAGATACGTTTTTAAAGTAAGAAATAATAAATTTCATTTTTATTTCAAGTCACTTATTCGATTATTCTTCACCCAATGTGGACTTATTTTTAGGTCTGATAACCCAATTTTTATGGGCTCATTGTTGTAATTGAAATAATCTTTAACCAACTCAAAATAGTGTAACAACAATGTTAAATCAAGTTCATAATTGCGCTTGGTTATCAGACCTGCAAATAAGTAAACGTCGACTGAAGACAATATAGTTGTTTTGAGGTGACAAAAAACGAATATCACCCCATTTTTTGGTCATTTAAATAATTTTTCAAAATCATTTTTGGCCTCTGCTCCAACCCGAAATACTACTGCTTTGAGGCGATATGTCACAAATATGAAGAAAGCATAAACACATTTCTTCTATAATTTGATATTCTGTTGCTACTTGCTCTAAAAGCTAAAGCATTGCACAGATGTTCTCACTTTTCTTTTCTCTGTGAGATGATGTCAGAAGTTTTAACTACTAATTCAATTATAGGGAATGAGATTGCGTCGAGGACGAGAGACGCATGCGCACAACCAACATGACGTTCTCTCTCTAATAACTTTTCCGCCGATGACGTCACAGACTATGGGTGACGTCCAATCAAGAGACGCTACTCTTCCGCTAATCTCATTCCCTATAGACACCAGTGCAAAACAGCTTGATGATTGAAAATGGGATGTAGAAATTAGTAAGTAACTGAAATACTATTAAACCAAATGTTAAGTGTTTAATCAAGCTCATAATTGTTCTTGGTTATCAGACCTGCAAATAACTACACGTCGACTAAAGACAATCTAGTTTTTATGAAGTGAGAAAAACGAATATCCCCCATTTTTGGGTCCTTAAAAAAACATTAAAATCATTTTTGAGCTTTGCTCCGCCCCAAAATTCTACCAATTTGCGGTTCTTAGTCATAAACATGGAGAAAGAAAAAACCTATTTCCTCGAAAATTTGATATTCTGGTGCTAGCTACTAGCTCTAAAAGCTAAAAAAAATGCACAACTATCCACCCTTTCTTTTCTCTGTGAGATGATGTCAGGACTTTCAACTAGTCTATCTACTAATTCAATTGTAAGCACCAGTGCAAAACAGTCCGATGATTGAAAATGGGATGTAGAAATTCTAGTACCAAAGTTCCATATTGGGTGTTTAATTTTATTCAGTCAAGGTACTGTGTTTTGACATTTTAATTTTCAGCTAAAAAATAAATAAAGATAAGTATTGAATTGTACTCTTCAATTTATTAAATGAAGACAGATACTGTGGACGTTTCGGGTTTCCCCTTTATCAACAAAACAAGATGAATGTAACACTAAGGACGAATGAGATATGTGTGAATGGCGTAGTCAAGGCGAATGAAAACGTCCACAGTATCTGTCTTCGTCTAATAAATTGAATCTTACAATTCAATTCTTATCTTTATTGTTTCCCTCGAGCTTCAGGCAGCAACATTTTCATTAATTTTCACCTAGAAATTTGATTGTGAGTTCTATCGATGAATGCAAAACAGTCTAATGGTTGAAATTGGGTGTAAAAATATTACCCAAGAAGTATATTGGAGGTTTGATTACATTCAGTCAAGACACTGAGTGATTATACGTTTTTGTTATTTGACAGACATTTGATCATACGCGACGTTTACATATATGCAGGTCTGACATCCGAACACACTCATGGGTCTAGTTTAAAATTGTTGTGATTAACAATATTGTGCGTCATTTTTTGAGATTTCCATTACAACAATGAGCCCATAAGGAATTGGGTTATCAGACCTGCAAATAAGTGAACGTTGATCAAAAGTATCTATGAATGACAAAATAGTCTGACTACCGCGAAATGTGTTAAAATAAGAATTATATTTTGAAAAGAAGTATGTAGTGGTTGAGTTTTTCCTAGCTCAATGAGATAAAAATGCAAATTGAAAACCTTAAATTTAATTGTAGCTGTTAGATAGTGGATACAGCTGGAATGCAAAACATTCTGACGTATCATTTCATGAATACAAATACAAACCCAGGACGATACTTTCATAATCGAACACCGATCTGATAAATACAATAAAATAAATAATTCCCTTTATTCGTCCATACGGGGGAAATTTTACTTTAGGGTCTATTCCAAGGGAAGACTGGAAATAACCCAGGCGTCAGCCGCAGTGAAGCGCAGCAAAGCGAGCTCAGGCTTGCTCAATCAAGGAGACACAGAGCGTCGGCGGCGGTAGTCGAATTCGGTACTCGTCAAGTACTCGTCAAAGACCATTCCGCTGGGCGGGCTACGATGTCCCTCGCTGGTTCAATAGAGACTTTTCGTAAAGTCCGAGTCGTACGCCATCTTTGCAAAACGTGTTAATTTCCCAGACATTTTTTTCAGACTTTTGTCAAGTTAAAAAAAAATATTTAAAAAATTGAGCTTTTATATAGGGCAATATCCACTAAATGTGCTCGAAGCGGGGTCCTTGGCCAACAGCAACATTTAACATTTAGGACGGGACATGACGCCTGTTAGGCGATGTTACCATTTTTCGGACAAATACAACGCTGTTAACGGCCAGGTACTCATTTTACACCTGAGTACGGTGAGAGAATGTGAGTAAAGAGCCTTTTCCAAGCACTCAACTATGCGCCGAGCGCGAGGCTCGAATCCAGGACCTTCCGATCCGAAAGCGAGTGTCATACCACTAGACCACATAGCCGCACTAGTTGAAGTTAGTTGAAGCTGAATCTATCGATATATCAATGGTCGGCGAATCTAAGCTCTGAAGTCTAGATTTTCACGAAAGGCCGATCAAAACTCTGAAGTCTACACACGAGCTTTGCGCACCATGTTTTATTTAATTTTGGGTGGATCAAAACTCTGAAGTCTATATAGGGAATGAGGTTAGCGGAAGAGTAGCGTCCCTTGATTGGACGTCACCTTACAGAGAGAACGTCAATTTAGGTTTTGAAGTGTCTCAAGCTGCTTTCACCGGAAGCGAGGATGAGAGACGCATGCGCACAACCAACATGACGTTCTCTCTCTAATAACTTTTCCACCGGTGACGTCACAGACTATGGGTGACGTCCAATCAAGGGACGCTACTATTCTGCTAACCTCATTCCCTATACGAGCGTTGCGCACCAAATATAAGAGTTTTGATCCGCCGATCGTGAAAATCGGGACTTCAGAGGTTTGATCCGCTGACCACCGATGCATGTGAACAACAGTCTCAAAACGATATTATAATGGCAGGGTTGTTAGGATGATAGAACTTAAGTTTATAGTCGTAGATAAGAAGCATGGGTCAAGAAATTCATGTTTACTGAGAAAAATATAACTATTATTTGCGTTTTAATTTTAAAATCACGTTCTTTGTGCGGTTATGTGGTCTAGTGGTATGATACTCGCTTTCGGATCGGAAGGTCGTGGGTTCCAGCCCTGCTCGGCGCATAGATGACTCCTTTAAAAAAAGCTCTTTACTCACATTCTTTCACCGTACTCAGGTGTAAATGAGTACCTGCCGTTAACAGCGTTGTCTCTGTCCGAAAAAAATGTAATATCGCCTAATAGGCGTCATCATGTCCCGTCCTAAATGTTAAATGTTGCTGTTGACCACGACCCCTTGTAAAGCGCTTTGAGCACGTTTAGTGGATATTGATCTATATAAAAGCTCAGCTTTTTTTCTTAACATCCGGCTTACACCGACATAATCTCGGTTTAAGTTGGTGAGTAGAAAAAACAAATTCTAACCAAAAAAAGTTTTTTGTCAGTGTAGGATAGAATAACTCACTATCTATTAAATCAACATCCGTGAGAATGACAAAGAATGGAAAACAGAACAATAGATTCCCAGGGGTGTTTTTCTGAATTAGATGTTAGGATGTTTGTATGGACTTGGGTAACGAGACAAGACGGGACGGTATGAGAATGGACGGGACGAGACTATACGGGAATACTTCTTCTGTCTCGGATTGACAGATATGTCTTCATACATTTGTGGGGGTCGGTAATAATCAGTCTCAATATTCTTAAAAAATAGAGCATTTGTATAGCGCAATATCCACTAAACGTGCTCAAAGAGTTTTACAAGGGGTCACTAGCCAACAGCAA
>NC_088360.1:142718356-142723356 GCF_034508935.2 Berghia stephanieae | reverse complement strand
TCATTTCTAGATCCCTCTCTCACCCACTTCTTGAGATCGCCGATTCGTTCGCCACCATCGCGAAGTAATTTTGACCAGCGTTAACTTAATAGCCAATATTATCTGACAAAACATATAACATAGAACGATTGAGACATTGAGTATGCTCCGTGTATGGGGTGAAATTTTAATTCGAAAAGGAGTGAGCAGCACTTATGTGGTAACACAGATATGAAAGTGAGAAATGATATGCCAAAGACATAAAGAAATAAAAAATATTTTTCGCGGCGGTGGTGGGGTTTGAATGCGACCTTATTGGTACGACAACTCGCCTTGCATGAAGAGCGTGGCTCTACCGTGTGAGCTATCCACGAACACTAAAATATTCGTTTCAAACCCAAAGTGTTATTGAGCACGCATAAAAATAACTCGTTTAATAAATACAAGGAAATGAAAGAACGCATAATCAATATCATAAACAAATATGATAAACAGATCCACGATTATGTCGTACACTAAAAAAAAATCCCACTTTAAAATTTTGACCAGAAAAAATCGTCCTTCAACTATCGATCGGTTAGAAAACCCTTCATCTTGTCAAAAACTCTCAAACTTGGGATTTCTTGAAAATTGAGCTTTTTGAGCTTTATATAGCGCAATATCCACTAAATGTCCTTAAAGCGCTTTACAAGGGGTCCCTGACCAACAGCAACATTTAACATATAGGACGGGACATGACGCCTGTTAGGCGATATTACAATTTTTCGGACAAAGACAACGTTGTTAACGGCCAGGTACTCATTTTACACCTGAGTACGGTGAGAGAATGTGAGTAAAGGGCCTTTCCCAAGGACTCAACTATGCGCCGAGCTTGAGGCTCGAACCCAGGACCTTCCGATCCGAAAGCGAGTGTCATACCACTAGACCACATAACTACATAGAAGACTTCATGGACGTCATCGGTTTGAGAATATTTGCCGAGGTGAAGGTCATTCTAATATTTTTAAAATTGAGAGTTTTTATATAGAGCAATATCCACTCAAAGTCTCAAAGCGCTTTACAAGGGGTCCATGGTCAACAGCAGCATGCAACATATAGAATGAGACATGACGCCTGTTAGGCGATATTACAATTTGAAGAACTATTTTCAGAGTACCGCAACGTTTTGAAACGATCATTCTTTTTGTCTTTTGGATTTTTTGTTACACAACGCCTCAAAACGGTATTTTGTAAGAATGTACCATATGGTGAAAAGTGAAATTAATGCGAAAATGGACGGAGAAAAAAATAATGTACATTCGGTCTCCTTAGGAATCCATGCACTTTTTTCTACAGTCTTGGCTATTTCCTTGAAGAATTCATGGAAGTCACACGTTTGAGAGATTTTGACGAGGTGAAGGTCATTCAGTTGGCCTGAGGTGAAGTCCGGAAGCTGGCAGAAGACAGAAGTCACTGGCGCTCCTTACTATCGACCTTATGTGTTTATAAAACACCAAAGAGGAGTAATTAAAGTAACTTAGAAGGTCATTCTAAATCAATCGATATTTAATTTAGATAAAAAATTTTCAGAGTCCTGCAAATTTTTGGAACGATCATTCTTTAAAAAAAAAAATTCCCTTTATTCATCCCCAAGGGGAAATTTGTCTTTAGGGTCTATTCCAAGGGAAGACTGGAAAAACCCAGGCGTCAGCCGCAGAGGAGCGCCGCAAAGTGAGCTAGGACGAGGTGACTTGCTCAAGGCCACACAAAGCAGCGGCGGATGATTGAACTAGGTACCTTTCGGGTAGGAAGCAAAGACCGTACCTCTGAGCCACACTGCCCCTTGTCATTGGGATAGTTTGTTACACAAGGCCTCAAAACCGTATTATGTAGGGGTGTGCCAGATGGTGACAACGTGAAGTTAATTCGAAAATGGACGGAGATAAAATAATGTACATTCCGTCGCCTTAGGAGTCTATGTTTTTTCTTCAAAATGAATCAAAAATTGTTGTCACACGTCTTATACTGCCGTAATTGGAAAAACAAAAAACAAACCACGTATTTAAAATAATAGCCAGAAGTCCTTCAAATATCGATCGACTAAGATGACATCTTAACAAAAACTCTCAAACCTGGGATTGGCAAGATGGATAGATAGAGAGAGAGAGAGAGAGAGAGAGAGAGAGAGAGAGAGAGAGAGAGAGAGAGAATCTTCCCGCCATTTTTGTCATCCTCTACCTTAAAACAGTAGCTTCAAAACTAAGTACTATCGCGAGTCCCTCTCCCAGTCTCCCTGACTATAATATAATATAGTGCTAGCCATAATAAAATAGCAGTTACTTGCAGTATCCAAATGGAATTCCTCTATATTTATACAACGGTGCGTTTCCGGAGATTGACAGGACTCGACAAAGACGGACCCGTATCTAAATGGGTTTCCGTAGTATTTATGTGCCGAGACAGTTCCGGGACGCGACAGATCTGTAACAAAAACATGTCTGCCTCTAAATAGATTTCCTTCTACAGTCTTAGCCATTTCCTCTCTTATCATGTCACACGAAGTCAAACTACATTTTTTTGATTTTGGCCAGAAAAAAAAAGAATTTTTATTTAATACTTGCAAGACTGCTATGACGTCATAGATCGACGGTTCAAGACTACGTTTAACTTGTCAAAATGTCGAAAATCAGAATTATTCCAGAAGTCCCAGGTTTAATAGTTTTATACAAGTTGGGATCAAATAAATCTATAGATACATACTTTTTGTAAATATTTTGTGGCCAAAATGTGAAAAAAAAGTATTTTGTCAGGATAAAAAGATAATGACTGAATTCGTTGACAATTTGCTGGGATTCATCCACAGATTACCTGACTTGGCAGACGATCGAGCGGGTGGGGGGGGGGGGGGGGGGGGGGGGGGGGGGTGTTGATATTGTGCCAGTCAGTGCGCACTAACAAAACACCATTTTTCATTCTGGCCAGAGAGATTTGTACTCCGATAATGTTGAAACAGAAATGTTCCTCAATTTGTCAAAATTGATTCTGAAACTTTGACACTTCACTAAAGTCTCGTATTTAGGACTTTTTTTCACAAGTTAAAGGCTATTATAATTCTTCTTTATTTGAAGTGAAGTATTTTTTTTTTTGGCAAAAACGAACAATATAGTGTAAAGTCAGTGTATGATGTTTATGATTAGATTTCCCGCCGTTCCGTGAGACGGATAGACTTGGACCGGAAGTTTTGATTGATTTCATAGTGGAAATCCCAGTTGTTATTATTATCGTTATTATAACTGTGCCATGGTTATGGTGATCATCATCATCATCATCATCATCATCATCATCATCATCATCATCATCATCATCATCATCATCATCATCATCTTATCATCATCATCATCATCATCATCATCATCATCATCATCATCATCATCATCATCATCATCATCATCACATCATCATCATCATCATCATCATCAATCATCATCATCATCATCATCATCATCATCATCATCATCATCATCATCATTCATCTCATCGTCATCGTCATCGTCATCTCAATCATCATCATCATCATCATCATCATCATCAATCATCATCATCATCATCATCATCATCATCATCATCATCATCATCATCATCATCATCATCATCATCATCATCATCATCATTATCATCATCATCATCATTATCATCATCATCATTATCATCATCATCATCATCATCATCATTATCATCATCATCATCATCATCATCATCATCATCATCTTCCTCTTCCTCCTCTCCCAATACCCCCCCCCCCTCTCTCTGTCTGTCTGTCTCTCTCTCTCTCTCTTTCTCTCTCTCTCTCTCTCTCCACTCTATCTCTCTGTCTCCTTCCTTTCCCTTATCTAATCTCCCCCTTCTTCCTTCTACTCCACCTACCCTCCCTCATTCTATCCATATCTATCCTATTTCTCACCATCAACAAACATAACTTTGCTAGCTCCAAAAGCAATCCATTGATTGTTCTACAAATATTCAATGTTTTGATAATCTCTCAAGATAGGATAGACCTTTTAACAGATGGCTCGGATTATTTTCAAAAACGCTGTGTGTGTACCCGTGTATTTATTTTTATCAATAATTATCAAAATATTTTAGCATGCACTGCCAAAACGCCTCTTTACATTTCTTGGCCAAAAATAGAGTAGAACAAGTTCTTTAAAGCTTCACGTTTGAAGATATATAAACAACTATGGAAGTTTTGATTGATCTTTCGGAATAGGGCATCCTTTAATCGATGCCTCTGATTATTTTCGAAAAGTTATGTGTATAGGGAATGAGATCAGCGGAAGAGTAGCGTCCCTTGATAGGACGTCACCTTACAGAGAGAACGTCATGTTGGTTGTGTGCATGCGTCTCTCTCGTCCTCGCTTTCGGTGAAGTGCCTCATGCCGTTTTCACCGGAAGCGAGGACGAGAGACGCATGCGCACAACCAACATGACGTTCTCTCTCTAATAACTTTTCCGCCGGTGACGTCCAATCAAGGGACGCTACTCTTCCGCTAATCTCATTCCCTATTTGTTTCCATCAACGATTATGAAAACATGTTAAAAATGAAAAAAATAATATAAGTAGAATTCCCTTTATTCATCCCATAAGGGAAATTTGTCTATAGGTTTTATTCCAAGGGAAGTCTGGAATAAGAAGACTGGACCGCAGTGCAGCACCGAAAATTGAGCTAGAGCGAGGTATCTGCTCAAAGCTACACAACGCAGAGAGTATTCGTACTCGGTACTTTTCGGGTACGAACCAAAGACCGTACCGCTGAGACACGCTGCCCCATACTTTTTTACCACACAGTGCCAAAACGCCACTTAAGATTTCAGTTAGAAACCCTTTATACTTCCAAATTATCGATGATTAAATTGGATTGTATGAAGTCCCAGGTTTGAAGATATATTGCAAGTTGTAAAGTGGGGGAGGGGGGGGGGGCGAAGTGGCTGAGTGGTTTACGCATTGCACTGTAATCCGGAAGGTCCCGGGGTCGAGTCCCGCT
>NC_088360.1:142705856-142710856 GCF_034508935.2 Berghia stephanieae | reverse complement strand
GAAAACAGTGGGCCGCCGCCTCAAACAGACTAATAAATAGAGGTGCCTAAAAGAGTCAATAAAATGGAGATAAAGATAAAGGGAGTAAATCTGACTCATAAATGAATAACACAAAACAAACGACGTTTCGGCCCTTGGCCTTTATCAAGTAAACATAATCACAGTTTACTTGATAAAAGCCAAGGGCCGAAACATCGTTTGTTTTGTGTTGTTCATTCATGAGTCAGATTTACTCCCTTTATCTTTATCTCCACTCAAACAGATCACTGACAGGCCACGGCTGGACTGTTGCAAACATGCATGCATCGCAGGGACAGCATGTACCATGTGGGGCTATGTGGTCTAGTGGTATGACACTCGATTTCGGATCAGAAGGTCCTGGGTTCGAGCCTCGCTCGGCGTATAGTTAAGTCCTTGGAAAAGACTCTTTACTCACATTCCGTCACCGTACTCAGGTGTAAAACGAGTAACTGACCGGTAACAGCGTTGTCTCTGTCCGAAAAATTGTAATATCGCCAAACAGGCGTCATGTCTCGTCCTACGTGTTAAGTGTTGCTGTTGGTCAGGGACCTCTTGTAAAGCGCTTTGAGCACGTTTAGTGGATATTGCGCTATATAAAAGCTCATTAAAAATATTTTTAAAAACATGTGATCGAAATTTTAGGGTAAAAGAAGACTTTTAGGTAAGAATTTCGACAAGTTGACATTCAAAAAAGATTTAGCAATGACACAGTCTTTCTCTGGCCAAAACCAACCGATCTAGGGGACGATCAACAACAAAACTACCGTTCACTCTCGATAACGATATAAAACAACTTGACGAAATCGATAACGAAATCAGATTAAAATCACATAGATCTGCTATCAAACATCAGAAAAAGGCACACGAATAAGATGAAAGGTCGAGCCTGCGAAGTCGGATGATATCGAAAGCGGAAAGCTTTGAGTCAGAAAGTCAGTCAAATAACTTGTCCAAGAGTTTTAAAACTTAGAATTCTTTGAAGTCTCAGGTTTATGAATTTTTGACTAGTAGAGGACTGTCTTAATTTATCAATATTTGAAGTTTAAGCCCTCTCCTTACAATCTATAGAAAAAAATCGTCACAATTGTTACGATGCAACCAACCGTTTTCTTAGTCTGATTTCATTTTGTTATAGTTATAGCTATAAAAACTTGACACTGTGTTGCAGAGCTCATTTTTCTGAACAAAATATAGAATATACTCGTTTCTAATCTGTTTGAAAATTCTATTTTTGTCTTGGGTGGGTATGAAGTTTCCGATAAAAAGAGAGTCTTAAAAAAACTAATCAAAATGGATAAAGGACGTCAGTATGCCAGTTAGAATCTTGACACATCTCATTCCTTAACTCTCTCCTTACCAGCTATTTTTAGAATTCACTCCCACCAACACAAGCATAAACTTTTCTTACTCAAACAGAAAGTAACAATAAGTGAGCTCTACAACAGTGTTTAGTATTTATAGCTGTAATCAAAGGATTTCTTTACATCTTGTAGAGAAATCAGAATGAGAAAATTGTCTGTTGCATCGCAACGAATGTGACGATTTTCCTATGGATGGTATGGAGAGGGTTAAACGACTGGTATCTGGTATCGCTTTACTGATAATTCCATGGAATTCAAGTTGATAAAATAACAAAACGGCGATAAGGAAGGAAGTCGATTACTCATACAACAAAAGTTTTATATTATAGGCGAAGAAGTAGCAAAAAATCGATTGGAATTTTAAGGCCATCCATTTTATCGTTTATCAAAAAACACAAAACAACAACAACAGACAAAACGAAACGAAAAAAAACAAAACAAAACAAAACAGAAATTAACCTCTTACCTAAAAAAAACTATAAAAACAAAAACAACACAAAAAAACCCACAATAAAAAAAAAAAACAACAAAAAAAAAAAACAAATGGGCTCATTAGTTATTAAACAATTTAAATATCATTTGATTTACATTAAGCTTTTAGAAGTTTATCTATGCAACATGGTTTACCAATATAGAAATATTATAGATGACTTTACATGCACATGTCACTCACTGAACATTGACAGGAACAGGAGAAGTTTTTAGAACTGCTGTCGATGTATCAAACAAGCTAAAATTGTATCACTCGCTCATTCACTCACTCTATCCCATGACCGGTTGGTCGTCCGGGGGGGGGGGGGGAACTCTCGGGATGCAGACTTTACGATTCGACGCCGCTCATCACGGTCTTGGGCCTTCCTCATTGCATTAGAAAATTGTATCATGCCAGGGTAAATTGGATTCAGAAAATTTAAGCTCTTGTTAAAAGTGGGAAAAACGGCTTTCAAAGCCACAAGGCAGCAATGCATGGCTTCTAAGGATCTAAAAAATTAAAAATTAAGATTGAGCTTTTATACAGCGCAATATCCACTAAACGTGCTCAAAGCAGAGACAACACTGTTAACGGCCAAGTACTCATTTTACACCTGAGTACGATGAGAGAATGTGAGTAAAGAGCCTTTTTCAAGGACTCAACTATGCGGCGAGAGCGAGGCTCGAACCCAGGACCTTCCGATCCGAAAACGAGTGTCATACCGCTAGACCACATAGCCGCACAAATGATCTAAACTTTCCTTTTCAACAAGATTTATTGAGTCAAGGCAGATCTGTAGCTGGAGCCAAAAATTCGTATTTCTATTTCTACGAATGTTTCGTCGAACCAGGCAGGTCCGGCATATGTGGAAGCCTCAATGAACACGAGGGCTGTCCCAGAAATTAGGTAAGGAAGCTCGTAACTCAAAAAGTTGTGAATGGAATTGAATTGAATGAAACTTACAGTATAAACTTTGACATCATTAATATAATGAGAATGAATGTTGATGTGAGGACTTTTCCAATTATTAAAAAAAAAAGATGCGTTTATCTATAAAGCGTTGTACATGAGAAAAATAAACATGCTTAATTAGAAATAGAAAAGATTTAAAAAATATTTCGATATTTTAATAGGCAATCGATGCTATGTGTTTATGTGTAATACTAACAACACTACCCGCCAGGCGTATATAATGTACCAACACACAAAACTATGCGTTACCTCAAGTGTTTATGGTGTGATTTATAGAATTTAGTGAGAAATGACTTTGAAATGACTGTCTGAAAACAATAACAAAGAGGTGAGTGACGTTAAATTTGTTCCATATATATATTTATATATATAATATATATATATATATATATATATATATATATATATTATGTGTTATGTAAACATCAAAATATCTAGCCTCTAGTGTGCATTTCTTTTCTTTCAAATCAGTACTTCTTGCAATCATCTTTTCTGCGTTAGGCATTTGCTTTGATAAAGGTAAAATCCGAAACGCCAACGATAATCGTCTGAACGATTTCATTGATTGAAGCACCACCCTTTATTTTCCACCTTTGTTCTCACCTAGTTGTGCCGATTCCGGAGGAATCTAATTATGATTAATGAATAGTACCATTCATATCTAGACCCTAACCACCTTGTTGGAAACACTCAAATATTCAATTAATCATAATACGATTCTAACACGACATCGATTACTCGGAATTAATCACGACTCGAATCCTGTTGCGGTGACGGGTAATTAATTAACTTTGTCGCTGGTGGGAGGGACAGATTATCGTGTGATAATGGTGGGCAAAGTCAATTCTATCAGTGCTGGGAAGACTGGGAAATTAGGAGACCGATTACTCGTGGATTCGAATCTGGATGTGTGGTTTGCATAATGATAATATATTAATAAAAAACTAATAAAACTAATAAATAAATTCCCTTTAACCATCCCCAAGGGAAAATTTGTCTTAAAAATGTTTTTCTTTAATTGAGCTTTATTCAGCGCAAAATCCACTAAATGTGCTCAAAGCGCTTTACAAGGGATCACTGGTCAACAGCAACATTCAACATGTAGGACGGGACATGACGCCTGTTAGGCGATATTACAATTTTTCGTAAAAAGACAACGCTGTTAACGGCCATGTACTCATTTTACACCCTGAGTACGGTGAGAGAATGTGAGTAAAGAGACTTTCCCAAGGACTCAACTATGCGCCGAGCGCGAGGCTCGAACCCAGGACCTTTCGATCCGAAAGCGAGTGTCATACGTCTAGACCACATAGTCGCACTATTAGGGTCTATTCCAAAGAAAGTCTGGAATAACGGAGGCGTCAGCCGCAGCTTCACCTTTCCCTTTCGCGGTTTCACCATGATCAATGCGTTTAACAATTAAACGGCGATGTGGTCTAGTGGTATGACACTCGCTTTCGGATCGGAAGGTCTTGGGTTCGAGCCTCGCGCTCGGCGCATAGTTGAGTCCTTGGAAAAGGCTCTTTACTCACACTCAGCGTACTCAGGTGTAAAATGAGTACCTGGCCGTTAACGGCGTTGTCTCTGTCCGAAAAATTGTAATATCGCCTAACTGGCGTCATGTACCGTCCTACATGTTAAATGTTGCTGTTGACCAGGGACCCCTTGTAAAGCGCTTTGAGCACATTTAGTGGATATTGCGCTATATAAAATCTCAATTTTTTAAAATTCGTCATCTTGCTACTCCGACGACATATGGAGTAAAATACTGATTATATTAATTAGATTTTGACCTCTGTGAGCTTTTCTCGTGCTAGTCGGTTTATAATATCGATCACTGTCTGTCTGTTGTGAGATAAATCTTAATTGATCGATGTTTGTATTAAGATTTTTATGGGCAAAATGAAGAAAAAATGTGTTGTGTCACATTACTAAAGTTTTATAAGATAAGCTATGAAAACCATGCCACATAATAATAATAATAATAATAATAATAATAATAATAATAATAATAATAATAATAATAATAATAATAATAATAATAAGAGTAACAACAACAACAATAACAACAACAACAATAATAATAATAATAATAATAATAATAATAATAATAATAATAATAATATATAATAATAATAATAATAATAATAATAATATATTGATTGATAGGCCCT
>NC_088360.1:142655856-142700856 GCF_034508935.2 Berghia stephanieae | reverse complement strand
AGTCCTAAGAAAATGCCTTTACTTACGATTGCTCACATTTTCCTGAAATAAAGCTTATTTTGAAAAAAAATAGTTACGTACAAAAACATAAGATATAACCCTTGTTTTGAAACAAATAATTAGATATGTATAAAAACAAAAGATATAAACAAAGCTTGTTCTGAAACAAACAACCATGTACAAAATCATAAAATGTAAAACTACTACTACTACTACATCCACTACTACTACAGCTACTACTACTACTACTACTACTACTACTACTACTACTACTACTACTACTACTGCTACTGCTACTAAATCCTCTACTACTACTACTACTACTACTACTACTACTACTACTACTACTACTACTACTACTACTACTACTACTACTACTACTACTACTACTACTACTACTACTACTACTACTACTACTACTACTACTACTACTACTACTACTACTACTACTACTACTACTACTACTACTACTACTCCTACTGCTGCTGCTACTAATACTACTACTACTACTACTGCTGCTACTACTACTACTACTACTACTACTACTACTACTACTACTACTACTACTACTACTACTACTACTACTACTACTACTACTACTATTACTACTACGACTACTACTGCTACTACATCCACTACTACTACAGCTACTAATCCTCCTCCTCCTCCTCCTCCTCCTCCTCCTACTACTACTACTACTACTACTACTACTACTACTACTACTACTAACTACTACTACTACTACTACTACTACTACTACTACTACTACTACTACTACTACTACTACTACTACTACTACCACTACTACTACTACTACTACTACTACTACTACTACTACTACTACAACTACTACTACTACTACTACTACTACTACTACTACTACTACTACTACTACTACTACTACTATTACTACTACTACGACTACTACTGCTACTACATCCACTACTACTACAGCTACTACTACTACTACTACTACTACTACTACTACTGTTACTACTACTACTACTACTACTACTACTACTGCTACTGCTACTAAATCCTCTACTACTACTACTACTACTACTACTACTACTACTACTACTACTACTACTACTATTATTACTACTACGACTACTACTGCTACTAGATCCACTACTACTACAGCTACTAATCTCCCCCTCCTCCTCCTCCTCCTCCTCTCTCTACTACTACTACTACTACTACTACTACTATACTACTACTACTACTACTACTAACTACTACTACTACTACTACTACTACTACTACTACTACTACTACTACTACTACTATACCACTACTACTACTTACTACTAACTTACTATACTACTACAACTACTATACTAACTACTACTATACTACTAATACTACTACTACTACTACTACTACTACTACTACTACTACTACTACTATTACTACTACTACGACTACTACTGCTACTACATCCACTACTACTACAGCTACTACTACTACTACTACTACTACTACTACTACTACTACTACTACTACTACTGCTACTGCTACTAAATCCTCTACTACTACTACTACTACTACTACTACTACTACTACTACTACTACTACTATACTACTACTACACTCCACTACTACTACTACTAACACTACTACTACTACTACTATACTACATACTACTTAAACTACTACTACTATTACTACTACTACTACTACTACTATCTACTACTACTACTACTACTACTACTACTACTACTACTAACTACACTTCTACTACCACTACTACTACTACTACTACTACTACTAACTACTACTACTACTACTACTACTACTACTAGCTACACTACTACTACTACTCTCTACTACTACTACTACTACTACTACTGTACTGCTACTAATCCTTACTACTACAGCTCTACTACTACTACTACTACTACTACTACTACTACTACTACACTACTACTACTACTACTACTACTACTACTACTACTTACTAACTACTACTACTACTACTCACACTACTACTCTAGCTACTACTACTACTACTACTACTACTACTACTACTACTACTACTACTACTACTACTACTACTACTACAATGTACTACTACTACTACTACTACTACTACAATGTACTACTACTACTACTACTACAATGTACTACTACTACTACTACTACTACTACTACTACTACTACTACTACTACTACTACTACTATACTACTACTGACTACTGCTATATACTACTACTACTACTACTACTTACTACTACTTACTCTATACTACACACTACTATTACTACATACTACTACTGCTACTACACCTACTATACTACAGTATACTACTATCTACTACTAACTTCTACTACTACTACTACTACTACTACCTACTCTAATACTACTACTACTATACTATACTACTATATACTACTACTACTATACTACTACTACTACGACTATACTACTACTACTACTACTTCACTACTACTCTATACATACTATTACTAACGTACTACTATAATACTACTATATGATGGTGATGATGATGACGATGATAAAGATGATGATGATGATGATGATGATGATGATGATGATGATGATGATGATGATGATGATGATGATGATGATGATGGTGGTGGTGTTGTTGGTGGTGGTGGTGGAGTTGGTTGTGGTAAATCGATGATAATCATGATGAATCGAGGATAACATAATAAATAATCGATTACATTCCTTTTATAACAGTTCCTATCCACTCGATACTCCGTCTCACAGCACCAAATCAACCACTATGACTATACTATAAATAACATGTAATAAAATATTACATACTAATATATAACAAATACCAATTCCCATTCACGGACGTGCTCATAGCAGTAACTAGTTAACTGAAGTACTCTGAAAGGACGCGTATTTCAACATTTGGCCAGAAAACTCGTCCTTAAAATATCCATCGATAGATTTAAATGAATCTCCTTTTGGCAAAAACCTTTAAACCTGGGACTTCGAGAAGTTTTCTGGATAAAATGTATACAAGGCTATTTATCAGTCCAAGGTTTATCTCTCTCTCTCTCTCTCTCTCTCTCTTTCTCTCTTCTCCCTCTCTCTCCCCTCTCTCTCCATCTCTCTATCCCTCTCTCCCTCTCTCCCTCTCTCTATCTCCCTTCCCCCCCTCTTTCTCCCTCCCTCTCTCTCTCTCCTCTCTCTCTCTCCTCCCTTCACCCTCTTCCTCTTCTCTCTCTGTATCTCTCTTCCTCTCTCTCTTTCTCTCACTTTCTCTCTCTCCATCTACACCTCTCTCTCTCTCTTTCTCTCTCTCTCTTTCTCTCCCCCCTCTCTCCCCTCTCTCTCCCTCTCTCTCCATCTCTCTCCCTCTCTCTATCTCCCTCTCTCAGCCTCTCTCTCCCTCTCTCTCCTCTCCCTCTCTCTCCCTCTCTCTGTGTATCTCTCTCTCCTTCTCTCTATCTTTCTCTCTCTCTCTCTTCATCTACACCTCTCTCTCTCTTGCTCTCTCTCTCTCCTTCTCTCTCATTCTCTCTCCATCTCTCGTCCTCACTCTCTCTCTGTATCTTTCTTACTCTCTCTCTATCTCTCTCCTCCCCCCTCTCCTTCCTCTCTCTCCATTCGTGTAACATAAACATGACAGCCATTTCATAGCCAGGACGTCGTGTAATAATAATTCCTGCATCAGGATTTTATGTCTGCAAATCAAATCAATCACGAACTATCATGTTATATAATATAGGAGATTTCGGGAAACCAGAGATTTCAGTTACAAGATCGCAGGCTTGAGAGTTTTCGACAATGTAAAGTTCAGTTAGGATATCAATATTTGAAGGACGAGTTCTTTTGCTAAAATTTTTAATGTGTTTGTTTATTTGTCACAGTACGGTATGATGCCCTTTCATTGATTTTATTATGAAAGGATTGTCTAGTGGTTTGCCGCTCTTCTTCCTATCTACATATCCTCGAGTTTGAATCCCGTTGTCCGTAGCGTAACATTGAGTCCTAAGAAAATGCCCTTTACTTACGATTGCTCACATTTTCCTGAAATAAAGCTTATTTTGAAAAAAAATAGTTACGTACAAAAACATAAGATATAACCCTTGTTTTGAAACAAATAATTAGATATGTATAAAAACAAAAGATATAAACAAAGCTTGTTCTGAAACAAACAACCATGTACAAAAACATAAAATGTAAAACTTTTGAAACAAACAGTTACGTACAAAAACATGAGAAATAAAGCTTGTTTTAAAATAAACAGTTCTGCTCGGAAACATAAGAAATTAAGCTTGTTTTGAAACAAACATTTAGGAACAAAAACATAAGAAATTAAGCTTGTTTTGAAACAAACATTTAGGAACATAAACATAAGAAATTAAGATTGTTTTGAAACAAACATTTAGGAACATAAACATAAGAAATTAAGCTTGTTTTGAAACAAACATTCAGGAACATAAACATAAGAAATTAAGCTTGTTTTGAAACAAACATTTATGTACAAAAGCATGAGGAATAAAGTATTTTTGAAACAATCCGTTATAAATAAACACATAAGAAAATAAACATGTTTTGAAATAAACAGTTATATACCTAGAACACAATAAATAATACTTGTTTTGAAACCAACAATAATGTACAAAAACATCAGCCAGTATTCCCGTGCAAGGATTTGTTTTGCCAAAGATAAATGACTTATAGAGTCGGAGTTCAAACGTATAAATCACGCCAGTATTTATATCCCTGTAATGAAGTGCAATAAATCTTGGGGGCATTTTATTAGTATCATTGTAACATTTCTTTTGCATAACAAGACGAGGGTTGACTTTACTGATATTGTATTTATCACTGTAAACGTTAAACCATTCTAAATCGTTGCTCTATGAAGATGATAATGGTAGCGGCGGCGATGACGATGTGAATAATGATAGCGATGAAGATGATGGTGGTGATACTGATGATGATGATGATGATGATGATGATGATGATGATGATGATGATGATGATGATGATGATGATGATATTGATGATGACGATGACGATGATGATGACGATGATATTGATTATGATAGTTTTGTACCGAATGTATTTAGTGATCTTCACAGAGAGCCCAAACAGTTTCGATTACCCCCCCCCCCCCCAAGCCATTCATATAAATTTGTTTTTCACTTCGTGGTGGCATCATTCTATGAATTACCAGTCAATCAATAAATATTAGAGTAGCCACTCCATTGATGGAGATGTGAGATCCAATCTCTTTTTCAGTGTAGAGATCAGATTAATACGGATAAGGCACATTCTATGATTTGATAGGAAAGAGATGAAAACTTAAAAGAGTCTTTCCCTTCATGCCAATGATAAGGCATGGAGTCTTTCAAAGATATTTTAAAATTCCCTTTTTTTCATCCCCTATGTGACATTTTTCTTTAGAGTCTATTTCAAGGGAAGTCTGGAATAATCGAGGCGTCAGCCGCCCTGCAGCGCCGAAAACTGAGTTAGGGCGTGGTGAATTGGTGCTCAAGGCCACACAACGCAGCGGGTATTTGAACTCGGTACCTTCGGTACCTCTGAGCCACGCTGCCCCCCTAGGTCTTTTTGGGTATCTTTTCAGGCTTAATCTAAGATCTAAAGACTTCATAATATAATATATAATATAATGAACTTATATAGCGCCTAGTTCCAATTTAGAATTGCTCACTGGCGCTTTACATCAACACATCATGTATGATATACAAATATAGAAATAGCATGTTAAAAACCCCCCATGTCATATAAAATCTCCATTTTATGAAAAAATATTCCCAAGGGAGAAGAGTATTTTTAGAAAATAACACGAAACCGGTACTGAATGATTACTTTTAGGCTTCCTTTTTAGTATTTTTTAATGGGTCACGGTTACTTTTAGGCTTCCTTTTTAGTATTTTTTAATGGGTCACGGTTACTTTTAGGCTTCCTTTTTAGTATTTTTTATGGGGTCACGATTACTTTTTGGCTTCCTTTTTAGTATTTTTTTAATGGGGTCACGATTACTTTTAGGCTTCCTTTTTAGTTTTTTTTATGGGGTCACGATTACTTTTTGGCTTCCTTTTTAGTATTTTTTATGGGGTCACGATTACTTTTTGGCTTCCTTTTTAGTATTTTTTAATGGGGTCACGATTATTTTTTGGCTTCCTTTTTAGTATTTTTTTATGGGGTCACGATTACTATTAGGCTTCCTTTTTAGTAATTTTTATGGGGTCACGATTACTTAGTTGGTAGAACGTTCGCTTCACACGCAAAGGTATCGAGATCGATCCCGGGTGCAGTCGAGATTTTCTATTCTGATCTCCCTGTCCACCCAGCAGTAACTGGGTAGCTGGGTCTGTTTCCTCTGGTGGAAAGTACTTTACGATAGATTAGCGTCCTATCCAAAGGATAGCAAGCAATTGTCGTTGTCAGTTTCACGATATAATATAAATAGGGATAAACTCCGGCTCCATCACTCTGAGTGACTACTTTTTAGTATATTTAATGTGAATTTCACCCAATACAGATGAATCAATATCTGCTCAATGAAATAATACGTGAAATATTTAATGACAGTAAAAAAGTCAAAGAAACTTGAGAAGGTATAACACAGAGCAATATCCACTAAATGTGCTCAAAGCGCTTTACAAAGGGCTCCTTAGCAAACAGCAATATTTAACATGTAAGACAAGACAAGACGTCTGTGAGGCGATATTTCATCATTTTCTTGACATAGGAAACGCTGTTAACGGTCAGGTATTCATTAAACGTCTAAGTACGGTGAAAGAAATTTGAGTATATAGCCTTTTCCAAGGATTCAACTTTGCACCGCTCAGAGCGGGATTCGAACCCTGAACCTACGAATCCGAAATCGAGTATCATGCCACGTGACAACAAAGCCCCGCAGTGAGTAAGTATCTATAATCCTATTAATCTTCCAAAAACCCCTTCGGCGGCGAGAGTGGATCTAATTATGGTTTATAATCCTGTTTATGGTATGGCCAAAGTAGCATCAATGGCCCTGCCTCACGGCCTCTCTTCTTATAGGTCTATAAGCGTCTATGTGGTCTTGTGGTATTACACTCGCTTTCGGATTGGAAGGTCCTGGGTTCGCTGAGTCTACTCGGCGCATAGTTGATTCCTTGAAAAAGGTTCTTAACTCACGTTCTCTCACCATACGAAGGTGTAAAATGAGTACTTGCCCGTTCACAGCCTTGTCTTTATCCGAAAAAATTGTAATATCGCCTAACACGCGTCCTACATGTCCCGTCCTACACGCAAAGCGCTTTGAGCACGTTTAACGGATATTGCGCTATATAAAACGCTCAATTTTTTAATAGCAAAGTGAATGACAGAATACAAAGGCTACGCTAGAGTTTTGCAATCATTGTCAACAATATTATAACTAACCAAGCTCAACACGCTTGCCTTTGTCACTTGATAACGCACCCATCCGCTGAGCAAGGCGGAACGTGGATAATGTAAACACAAGGCGGAACGTGGATAATGTAAACACAAGGCGGAACGTGGATAATGTAAACACAAGGCGGAACGTGGATAATGTAAACACAAGGCGGAACGTGATAATGTAAACACAAGGCGGAACGTGGATAATGTAAACACAAGGCGGAACGTGGATAATGTTAACAAACCGAAGCTCGGGATATTTTCAGTAATAAATGTATAAATCAATCAACAAGTAGGCTACCCATTGGGTTCCGGAAAATAACACAAACATTGGCTTTATCTTTAATTGATTGTGACGGAAAACAATAAAAGCCACTTCCCCGATCACAACATTGTTTGTCATCAGCCAGAATCAACCAATAAATATTGGTGTCTATGTCAATGACACACAATACGCTGCTGTGCGTCATCATTATCGTCACGGCTTATTGTCTCTCCTGTACGTGGCCTCAGCAATTGGATTCAATAGGGAATGAGATTTTTTAAAAAAATAAAAAATTGAGCTTTTATATAGCGCAATATCCACTTAACGTGCTCAAAGCGCTTTAGAAGGGGTCCCTAGTCCACAGCGACATTGAACATGTAGGACTAGACATGACGCCTGTTAGGCGATATTACAATTTTTCGTACAAAGACAACGCTGTTAACGGTCAGGTACTCATTTTACACCTGAGTACGGTGAGAGAATGTGAGTAAAGAGTATTTTCCAAGGACTCAACTATGCGTCAAGCGAGGCTCGAACCCAGGACCTTCCGATCCGAAAGCGAGTGTCATACCACTAGACCACATAGCCGCACGGACTTAGCGGAAGAGTAGCGTTCCTTGTGTGGACGTCACGTTACAGAGAGAACCTCAATTTCGTTTTAAAGTGTCTCAAGCCGCTTTCACCGGAAGCGAGGACGAGAGACGCATGCGCACAACCAACATGACGTTCTCTCTCTAATAACTTTTCCGCCGGTGACGTCACAGACTATGGGTGGCATCCAATCAAGGGACGCTACTCTTCCGCTAATCTAATTCCCTATAGTCTGATGTCACGCCGCCCGGCAACGGCGGCCATCTTGGTTCTAAACAAAGAAAATCATTACCTTTTTATTCTTCATGCTGGCTACTTTCATATGCCTTATGATCAGAATGTGTAAAAGTCAAAACATTATCAAATTTATGGGGGTTTTTTTCCTCTGGAAACGCTTTTATGCTCGCCGGGGAAATATTTCATACGGGGCGTTCCGATAGTTTAGAGCCATGCGTCATTAGGAAGGAAGTGACGTTACGACTGTTGAAGAGTATTGCCAACTGAAAACAAGCTTCGGTCCTGCGCCATCCAACCTTCCACATTCACATTCAGTCACTGGCTTATTCATCCATATTCATCCACTAGTCTACACAGAAACATAAACGCTTTTATTTATATTTTGGCCAGAACGATTTTTTATACAAATAAATAACGATGACCCTTGAACCTTTCAAAACGTCTTAAAACTCCGACCTCAACGATAATAGTTCAAGTTCAAAAATGTTGCAAGTTGATTGTTATCAAAGGATTCCCAGGTTTAAGATTGATTTTTTTTACCAGTTGAAGTCATGTAATATATTGAAAGTAAAAAAATAACGGCCAAAATGTTTTTTAAAAATGTTTTGTTAGTGTTTATTTGGTAGTACAGGTAGAATCGTTAATGAGATTCGTTCATCAAACAAGGCTCGCTCTGGAATAGAGTATAGATGACCAAATTCAACTCCACGCATTGAAGATTACCCTAGAGGACAAAGCGAACAAACACAAAACTATAAAAAAGAAGAGCATTAACATACTAGTCTAACAATAAACCGTTGTTGTGTCTACATTTCGGTGATAGAATACCCCAAATTAGAAGCTCTCATGAATTGGGGAGAGTCAATGGCCGCTGAGTACATAGAATAGTGGGAAGGCTAAGAATAGAACTGAATTAATTGCAGGGGCGTGGCCATATTGGTGAATTTGGTGCCTGGCACCGCATCCGTCTTTAAAATTAGATTATAGCATTTATAAAATTAAAATATAACTGAGAAATGGTATATTCCGCCTCTTACGACTTATTTGAGTAACTATTTTCTTTTCTTTTTTTTTTCTTCTTTCTTTTGTATTTACAAATATAGATAGCATGTTTCAAGTAATTTTCTTCTGATTCTGGCACCACCTTATACTGTAAGCATGCCACGCCACTGAATTAATTGTCTGAAAGGGAAAGTACAAAATTGGATGGTATGGGATGGAGAAATCGTTTTAAAACAGTAATGCCTTTACTGTTGACAAGACTATGGGACAGGTAAGGGAAGGTAAAGTATGTCTAAAATTGGATGCGGTTGACGTTGTACTTACGAGATGTTTTTGTTTTATGCCAGCCAGAGAGTCATAGATGATACTAATAAATTGAGCTTTATATAGCGGAATATCCACTAAATGTGCTCAAAGCGTTTTACAAGGGGCCCCTGGTCAACAGCAACATTTAAAATGTAGGACGGGTGATGCCACCTGTTAGGCGATATTACAATTTTTCGGACTAAGACAACGCTGTTAACGGCCAGGTACTCATTTTACACCTGAGTACGGTGAGAGAATGTGAGTAAAGAGACTTTTTCAAGGACTCAACTATGCGCCGAGCGCGAGGCTCGAACCCAGGACCTTCCGATTCGAAAGCGAGTGTCATACTACAAGACCACATAGCCGCACAATGGTCATATTCAATAGGTTCTTTCTAACAAATCGTCAATTATAGGCTCATTACATAATCGGCGACAAACGGCTGGTTTGTCCGTGCCTAAGAAATAACTATATTTCACGCCATGCAAGAAAGTATATTGTAATGACAATATTTGTTTGTTTTATTTTTTGTTGGTTTTTTTTTTTTTTGTTTTTTTTTTTTTTTTCAAACACGACGCAAAAACCGTTGGAATAATATTAGTGTGCCATTTTCATTCTCGGTAAAGATAAATAATACCTTGGATATGATCTTAAATTACATTGGTCAATAACACTTGAGGTAATCGTTTGATTTCCCTATTATTGGCCATAATAATAGAAAATAATTTTTCGTTCAGAGTATTCCAGTGAACAGACTTAATCACCATAGGCCAGATTGTGGATCGTCCGTGCCTCTCAACATTACGCGCGGCTATGTGGTCTAGTGGTATGACACTCGCTTTCGGATCGAAAGGTCCTGGGTTCGAGCCTCGCGCTCGGCGCATAGTTGAGTCCTTGGAAAAGGCTCTCTACTCACATTCTCTCACCGTACGCAGGTGTTAAATGAGTACCTGGCCGTAAACAGCGTTGTCTTTGTCCGAAAAATTGTAATATCGCCTCACAGGCGTTATGTCCCGTCCTACGTGTTAAATGTTGCTGTTGACCAGGGACCCCTTGTAAAGCGCTTTGAGCACATTTAGTGGATATTGCGCTATATAAAAGCTCAAAAAAAAAAGAAAAAAAAGACTTAATCACCATTGACCAGTTTGTGGATCGTCCGTGCCTCTCAACATTATATCTTTTGGCTATTTTACACGTAAGACGCAAAAACCGGTGCTAATACTCTTCAACAGTCGTAACGTCACTTCCTTCCTAATGACGCACGGTAACTTAGTAACACTGGCTCTAAACTATCGGAACAATGGCGGACGCCCGTATGAAATATTTCTCCGGCGAGCATATAAAGGGTATCCAGAGGATAAAAACCCCATAAATTTGATCATGTTTTGACTTTTACACATTCTGATCACAAGGCATATGAAAAGTTCTAGCCAGCATGAAAAATAAAAAGTAATGATTTTCTTTGTTTAGAAGCGAGATGGCAGCCATTGCCGGGCGGCGTGACATCAGACTATTGAATCGTATAGTGTCATGATGGCCACTTTAATCCTGGTGAAAAAAATAATGTTATATCAATCGTAGATATCAATATTTGGGATAAAAGGTATATTTCTGGCCATAATAATAGAAAAGTATTTTATCAGAGTACCCCCGTTCAGAGATCTTATCACCACAGGCCAGATTGGGAATAGTCCGTGCCTGACAAAGAACTATTTCACCTCATGCAAGACTGTACTGTGAGGACAACTTTTGGCTGCTTTCCAAAAATGACGCAGAATCGGTGCGTTTCAATATTATTATTAATAACAAGAAAATGAAGTGAGTAGGAAAGTGCCAGAAGACAACAGAGAATAAAAACTTCGCGTCGGCGATGGGGGGTTCGAACCCGCGACCTTACCGGTATGACAACTCCGCCTGGCCGAGGAGTTTGTGACTCTACAGTATGAACCATCCACGACCCCTAAAAAAGTCGCTTCAAACCTTAGTCTAACTAGAGCCTCTCTCCCCGACTTCTTGAGGTCACCGGTTCAACCGTGGCCTTCGTAAAGTTATGGCCTGACACTGACCAAAAAATGACTTCAAAATGCCAGTCTTTTGCCACAAAAGAAAACAAATCGTGAGTTGTATTCAATAGTTCAACCAATGAAATAACTTATTTCCATGAGCTCTACTAACGACAACTCACTAGGCAGTGCAAAAACCAAAATGACGTCAAACTGCCAGTCCTTTTGGATTTCAGTGTTAGGCTATAACATAACGATGGCTACGGTTCAACACACACAAACGATATTATTATTATGACGCCATTTTAATCTTGGTTTTTAAAAGAATGATGCTATGCTATGAATCATCTGCTTTGACGTGCACATCGACACGTCGATCTGCATTGACCAATTCTTTAAATGAATATTTATTGGCCAAAATGAAAATAGGTGTCTGACAAAGAAGTTTTTTTTTTACGACGTGCAAGACTGTAAAGTGATGACACTTTCTGGCCGTTTTCCAAACACGATGCAAAAGTCGGAGAGTTGCAATAATAACATTATTTATTATCATTATGCAATGTTCATAACCGTGTAAAAAAAAAAGAAGAAGATATTATTGTGAGGTTAGGTAAAGGGGAATAATCGCTTTAATGCAATTGATAGTATGCGGTTTATTTAAATGAGTGGCACAAAATTAACAAATAGTTGGATCCCACATATAGGGAATGAGATTAGCGGAAGAGTAGCGTCCCTTGATTAGACGTCTCCGAGAGACGCATGCGCACAACCAACATGACGTTCTCTCTCTAATAACTTTTCCGCCGGTGACGTCACAGACTATGGGTGACGTCCAATCAAGGGACGCTACTCTTTCGCTAATCTCATTCCCTATAGACGTTTGGGTAGAGCTAAACTAACACAAACTCCAGTTGATTTCAGTTACAGTTTTAAGACAGGCGGTTCTTCACAGCTATAAATTCCTACAGCATTAAACGGGCGATAGAAACTGCTAGCTACCCTTAAGATAGGATGGTAATCTATGGTAAAAATATGGTTAAATTCTCTCCCACATCTAGCAAACTCCGACACCCAATCACTGCTTTACGGGCAGGAGTGTCGGGGGGGACCTGGGATATGTCCCGGTCCTTATACTTGCAAATTAACTACACTATCAACTAAACTATCGGTAACTCTAGCTTATATTCATTTCTTAAGACAGTTAGAGAGATGACGATTTCCCCATTCGGACAAAACAAAACATTATTCCAATTTTAATAAACAAACAGATCTCCTACAAATATCGGTCGATGAAGATGATCTTCTCTGTCCATGAGATTCTTAACATCCTTCTCAGAAACCACATTTTTGCTGCCTCCAGTTTCTTTCTAATGTCTTCTGTAATAGGATTCAATAGTCGTGACGTCACTTCCTTCCTAATGACGCATGATAACTTAGTAACACTGGCTCCAAACTATCGGAACAATGGCGGACGCCCGTATGAAATACTTCTCCGGCGAACATAAAAGCGTATCCAGAGGGAAAAAAACATAAATTTGATACCGTTTTGACTTTTACACATTCTGATCACAAGACCTATGAAAAGTTCTAGCCAGCTTGAAGAATAAAAAAGAATGATTTTCTTTGTTTAGAACCAATATGGCCGCAGTTGCCAGGCGGCGTGACATCAGACTATTGAATCCAATTGTCCAGCTTTCACAGCCATATAATAATACTGACCATACATAGGCCTTCAAAACCCTATGTTTTGTAGAAACCCACCTCCCCCCAACATGGCCAACAAGTCTAAAACCTAACACATTGATTATGAATTATCAATATCTGTGTTTATCTTTCAACTATTTCAATAACAAAACGCCGATTTTGACACCCCAAAAAAATTTTTTTAAATAAAAAAATAAAAATTACCTTTATTCACCCCCCAAGGGGAAATTTGACTTTATGGTCTATTCCAAAGGAAGACTGGAATAACCCAGGCGTCAGCCGCAGAGCAGCGCCGCAAAGTGAGCTAGGGCGAGGTGACTTGCTCAAGGCCACACAACGCAGCGGCGGGTGATTGAACTCGGTACCTTTCGGGTAGGAAGCAAAGACGGTACCACTGAGCCACGCTGCCCCTTAACTAATGTTATTACAACAGAGGCGCGTACTTGACTATTATTATTATTTGATAATATTATTTCTGGCTGCATGGATAATAAGTAGTAGCCTCTTGTGAATGTCAACATTGACATGTTTGATGTTAGTCCGATCCACTCTTGTGCTCACTTGAGACGAGATCGAATAAATATGAATCTGATATTGGCAGCGATCGACTCTAATGGTGCATTGGGACAAAGAATAAATAGGAATGGTATTATTAGATATTAATGTCAATATTGTGTGTTTCGTCTGTGTGAATGTGAGTATGTGGGTGTGAATGTCTGAGTTGATGTGAGTGTTTGTATTTACAATATATATATATATATATATATATATATATATATATATATATATATATAATATAATATAAATATAAATATAATATCATACATACATACATACATACATACATACATACATACATACATACATACATACATACATACATATAACGTGCTAAACGCGCTTTACAAGGGGTCCCTAGACAATAATGTCACCAAACAAGTAGAACGAGACATAACGCCAGTTAGGCGATATTACAAACTTCTCTTACGTCAGAGACCACGCCGTTAACGACCAAGTACTCATTTTACACCTCAGTACGGCGAGACAATGTGAGTAACAGCCTTCTCCAAGGACTCAACCAGCCGCATCTCACAGCGGGACTCGAACCCTGGACCTTTCGGACCGAAGGCGAGTGTCATACCACTAGACCAAACAGACGCATACGTGAGAGTGTAAAAGTGAAAGCACTTTATGTGTGCGGCTATGTGGTCTAGTGCTATGACACTCGCTTTCGGATCGAAAGGTCCTGGGTTCGAGCCTCGCGCTCGGCGTGTTGTTGAGTCCTTGGGAAAGGCTCTTTACTCACATTCTCTCACCGTACTCAGGTGTAAAATGAGTACCTGGTCGGTAACAGCGTTGTCTTTGTCCGAAAAATTGTAATATCGCCTAACAGGCGTTACGTCCCGTCCTACATGTTAAATGTTGCTGTTGACCAGGGACCCCTTGTAAAGCACGTTTAGTGGATATTGCGCTATATAAAAGCTCAATTTAATTTAATTTAAGTACATTGTAATTTATTTCTGCTGCGTCATAATATTTGTGCCAGTGCAAGATATAAAATCAGTCGGAATGTGAACATTTTGGATTTGTATTGCTTGCATTTACTGAAAGAATATGCTCACTAGAGCATTTCAATCTTTATTTGAAGTAAATCGGGCGATTTTTCATGAAGTTATGGTCAGATGTATGGGAATGGTATACAGCAACTTTGATCAAATTTCATACTTTTTCAACTTGACTAGCTGTAAAAAATATTTAGACTAGATGTGAAATTAAGATTTGATATTTCCCGAAGATGTACAAAAAGTGTTGATTTAATCATTTATGACAAGAACTCATTTTTGATTTAAAAATTGACCTTCTAACTAAACTTGGCAATATCTTAGTTCAAACCTTTCATCATCCGACTGATTATGTCATTCACTATAACTTCTATTTTAAAAGGTCATCATCATCATCATCCATCATGGCTTGTGCTCTTGAGCACGTTGCCGGTCAGCTGTCTCCACGAATCACGATCCTCTGCGGTGCGCATGAGTTCTGTGTTGCTTTTAACTCACTCAACCCTAACACCGACTATATTCGTAGCTTACCGGGGTTACTTTTACCCCATGCCTATTTATTACAGTTTTCTGAGACAAATTATATACGCGGTATCTAAGCTAATGCTCATTTTTACATGTTAAGGCTGTTGAATAAAACTATCTCTGCAAATGTTCATTTTTAATACATTTTTTTCTCTCCAAATGTGAAAAGTAGCAAAAATCTCTAGGATTGAGTGAGTTAAAAACACATTTGGCCATTCTTAGGTTATTTAAATAATTCATTCTATGTCTTCCCCTAGCTCTCTTTCCTTCGATCATCCCAAAGGTTATAGCGACTTATTAATCTCTTCTTCTTCTTCTTCTTCTTCGTTCCCGTCACGTCACATGGTCAGTCCGGTCTGGTGAATGAAGCCCACAGTGGTCCTGAGGTCGTCCTCACTGCCGTACAGCTTCTTTGAGTATGGGGTTGGGTCAGGCCAGAAGTTCCTTCTCAACTGGTTGTACATTGGACATTATTAATCTAAATCCTCCGCAAAGGTTACAAATCATAAGGTTGATAGTTTTATCATTTATTTTATATTTACTCATCACGTAAAGTGCAGCGTGGCTCAGCGGTACGGTCTTTGCTTTGTACCCGAAAGGTACCGAGTTCGATCACCCGCAACTGCGCTGTGCTATGTGGCTTTGAGTAAGTCACCTCGTCCTTGCTCAGTTTGCTGCGCTTCACTGCGGCGGACGCCTGAGTTATTCTCTAGACCCTAGAGACAAATTTCCACTATGGTATGAATAAATGGAATTTAATTTCTTTTCAATGCGATTGTAATACCACATAAACACATAGCTACATACTATGTGAGTGTAAAAGTGGCAGAACTTAACATTTTTAAAATTGAATTTTTATCGTGGTAATATCGACTAAACGTGCTCAAATCGTTTTACAGGGGGGCCCTGGCCAACAGCAACGTTTAACATGTAGGAAAGGACATGACGCCTGTTAGGCGATATTAACTTATTTTCGGACAGAGACAACGTTATTAACGGCCAGGTACTCATTTTACACCGGAAAACGGTGTTATACCACAAGTCCACATAGCCGCATAAATTACACTGTAATATATTTCTTCTACATGATATATATATATATATATATATATATATATATATATATATATATATATATATATATATATATATATAACAAAGTCATACTGACATATTAATTTTAAAAGTACGCAAAGGTTGCACATTATACGTTGACATTTTGAAGACATATTTTACATTCATCGTGAAAACAAGAATTATACATTTTTTATTCTGATGGATCGTTAACTGAAATATGTCAAACTATTTTAGAGATCGGTTATCCAGTTGTTGATTTTTTTATACTACAATTGTGTCTGTTGCTCTAGGAGTCTGCTTTGATGTATGTATCTAGTATCTATAACTTATGGAATTTCTTCCTACTTGCGGAGAAAAGGGAGAGTAACTCTCGCCGTCTCCGATAACTACATTCCTGCAAAATGAGTTTGTGTGTGAATTTATGAGTATGGTGAACGATGCTTACGATATAGATAGAACGAAGATGACGTCACTCAAGCCTTTGTTATTGTATTTTGCCATCCGCGTTTGTGAGTGATACTCACTTAACTGTATCAACCACACTATAAAAGTTCATGGTTACACACAGTTATGTGTGTTGGTCCGTTATACTTCCGGTTGGCAATGTTATGAGCTTCTTAGCCAAGCGCATCCTATCTATAGATATCCCCTTTTGAAACAGGTTCCCGAATAATTTTTTTTTTAAAAGATAGATATACACATTTATAAGCCTATTGCCACGCTTTGTTCTTAACTCCGTTTACCAGCCATGTGGAACAAAATTTCATTTCATACAGTTCAAGTGTTCTGCTGATCGCCTTTTCGGAACAAATACATTTCATTTATCCGTCGCTGCCAATAGCCAAACACTCAATTAATTACACTTGCTTTAGTCCCAAATATATGTTACAGAGGCCATATCCAAATATAGATAGTATGCACTTGGCTAATAAGCTCACAACATTGCCATCCGGAAGTATAACGGACCAACACACAAAACTATGTGTAACCATGAACGTGTATAGTCGGGTTAATACAGTTCAGTGAGCATTTCTCATAAACGCGGATGGCAAAAAACAATAACAAAGACCTGAGTGACGTCATCTTCGAACTATCTTTTGTCTGGGTAATACAGTTTAGTGAGAATTACTCATAAACATGGATGGCAAAAAACAATAACAAAGACGCAACTTCGATCTATCTGTACAACGCCAATGACAAAATATTGTGATCTTTGTTATCTATCCGGAAACTGCCAACGGTGAATAAAGCTTGACCTTACTACAAGATGAGTCATAATTTCAATCGGTCATTGCCATATCCTTGGATGAGCCATACTACACACACATTGCCTCACTCAACTCATATTTGAAAGGTACCTTGCTATACCTTTCAGTTACGGATATTAAAACAGTGGTAGTAGTACAAACAGGGTCAAGTGATTCGTCTAATGTATGGAGATAAAACTGGTTTTTTAAATAATCAATGAATGAAGCAATTTCAAGCGAATTCAGCAAAGCCAAATTATAAAAGCGCGCTATATAAATCTACATATTTTGACTACGACATGTTGCAGAAGTGATAGAGCCCGACAAATTCCCGGGGTCATGTCCTTATAAAATTTTAATTTAAGAAAACTTCACAAGACTTTCCGGATATGTGGTCTAGTGGTATGACACTCGCTTTCGGATCGGAAGGTCCTGGGTTCGAGCCTCGCTCGGCACATAGTTGAGTCTTTGGAGAAGGCTCTTTACTCACATTCTCTCACCGTACTCAGGTGTAAAATGAGTACCTGGTCGTTAACAGCTTTGTCTCTGTCCGAAAAAAATTTGTAATATCGCCTAGCAGGCGTTATGCCCCGTCCTCCATGTTAAGTGTTGCTGTTGGCCAGGGACCCCTTGTAAAGCGCTTTGAGCACGTTTAGTGGATATCGCGTCTATATAAAAGCTCATTTTTTTCTGAATGGATTTATGTATGGATAGATATAATAAAATATGACGTTCTTGTTTAAAATATTTCAGTGGAAATAATCTAACACAGTCTTCAGAAATCGTTTCTACTCTACTCCCCCTTTTATATCAAGAGATTTAATTTTTGAGACAACTTATGTACTGACGAACTCTGAATAACAATTTAAAAAAAAAATGAGCTTTTTAAAGCGCAATATCCACTAAATGTGCTCAAAGCGCTTAAAGAGGAGCAACATTTATCATGTAGGACGGGACATGACGCTTGTTAGGCGATATTACAATTTTTTCGGACAGAGACAACGTTGTTAACGGGCAGGTACTCATTTTACGCCTAAGTACGATGAGAGAATGTAAGTAAAGAGGCTTTTCAAAGGACTCAGCTATGCGCCGAGCGCAAGGCTCGAACCCAGGACCTTCCGATCCGAAAGCGAGTGTCATACCACTAGACCACATAGCGCACAACCCCCCCCCCCCCCAAAAAAAAAAAAAAACCAAAAACAACAAGTTTAAATTCGACAGAAAACTCCCTCCAAATACGAGTAGCGATCAATAAAAATGACTCCTCGTCTTGGTTAAAATCCAAAAACCTTGTATTCCTATGTTTGAGAGTTTTCTACCACGATGAGGTTAGGTGCCATGTTAATTGACCACTTTTTAGCACACAACCTTCTGCAGTTTGTCTCCATTTTATTGACCACTTTTTCTCCCCTCTCTCTTTCCCTCTCCTCCTTTCCTTCCCTTCATTTCCTCCTCCTCCTCTCCTCTCCTCCTCCTCCTCCTCCTCCTCCTCTCCTCTCCTCCTCCTCCTCCTCCTTCTCCTCCTCCCCTTCCTCTCTTCTCTCCTCCTCCTCCTCTCCTCCTCCTCCTTCTCCTCCTCCTCCTCCTCCCTCTCCTCCTACTCTTTCTCCTCCTCTTCCTCCTTCTCCTCCTCCTCCTCCTCCTTCTCCTCAAACTACTTACACCTTAGCATCATTTTTCACCATACCTACGTTTTCCATTCCTCTCTTCAGGCAGCCCCTACCGTTTTCTACTTTTTCATGTCAATCGATCGATATTTGAAGGACGAGTTTTCTGGCAAAATATCTGAATACATGTTATTATATTTTTTTCCAGAATATGACAAGTAATTATGTATTTATTTCAAACTTTGTCGTGATTGAAGAAGGATCATATTTCACTTTTTATCTCTCACTTGGCATATTATCAAAGCGTTTAAATTGGGAACGAGAGCAGGTACTCGACTGAGGTATTCGAAATGCTAAATTATAATTTGTGGGCGGAGCTTACAGCTTTAACTCTAACCTTACCGACTGTGCTTAGATTCTTCCCCAACTGCAGTACTTAACTTTTTTTAAACTTGAGATTTTATATAGCGCAATAACCACCAAACGTGCTCAAAGCGCTTTACAAAAGGTCCTGATCAACAGCAACACGTGAGATATTAATATAGAACGACAGATGACGCCTGTTACGCGAGACAACGTTATTAACGGCTAGGTACAGTGGGAGAATGTGATTTAAGAGTCTTTTCCAAGGACTCAATTATGCGCTGAGCAAGGCTCGCTCCAGGACTTTCCGATCCGAAAGCTTGTGTCATAACACTAGGCCACATAGCCGTACTACCTTTCCACAAAAAATAACTGTTTTTTTAAACTCAAATTCAGAAGCAATAATAGGGAGACACTATACACAATTATATTCAGCCAAACTAGCTTTACAGTTCTTTATTAATAATATGTGATTATTGTTAAAATTTTGCTATGTACTAAACAAGTATAAACAGGACAAATATTTATTGTATGGTAAAGATTGTGACAATTTTCCTGTATTTGGTATGGAGAGGGTTAATTAATAGTACGTACTTACTGGTGGCACAGAGCGAAATATAAACCCTAGAAAATTGGTAGTGATTTATATTTGAATTCTCCTCTAACATAAATCCATCATTGAAACAGACAAAAAATAGTCTATTATAAATAAGATAAATGTTTATTATATGCCAAAGATTGTGACAATATTCCTGTAGTTGGTATGGAGAGGGTTAATTGATAGTACGTACTTACTGGTGGCAAAAAGCCAAAAATAAACCCCAGAAAATTGGCCGTGATTGATGTTTTGAATCTTCTTCAAACAGAAATATATCATTGAAACATACCACCAAAAAAAAATGGTTGTCTTAAGAGCTTTCCTCTTAACATTTAAAGAAGATATTAACAAGTGCTAACAAATTTAACATGCACTTGATATGTTTAATTAGTAGCCAATATGTGTTTGGAATGTATCTTTGTACGTTATGAAGGTTATTGAAGTCTGGGTTTTTTTATAGACAAGAGGTATATAAAAAAGGAAATGTCGGTGAGTAGTAGAAGAAGAAGAAGCAGAAGATGATGATGAAGAAGAAGAAGAAGAAGAAGAAGAAGAAGAAGAAGAGAGAAGAGAGAGAAGAAGAGAAGAGAAAAGAAGAGGAAGGAGAAAAAGGAGGAGGAGGAAAAAGAGGGGTCTAAAAAACTGAGAGAACACATCAAGTAAAACTAAATATCCCCAAAAATTAGCAACACCCTCTCAGGAAATCGAATCTTATGTCTATGGTTCAAATTCTAATCAACGCAAACGTTTCTTTATATATAGAATAATTTCTTCTCTTGCCTTTTCCTTTCGTCTGTCCGTTGTCTGACGCCCATTTACTACGGCAAACGATTTTTCAGCTTTTCATCTCAGGCAACCATTTTGTTGCCATTGACGGATTTGGCACTAGAATGTAAACGGTATGCTTTGAGTAGTGGATGTTTCAGACTAATTCATTAAAAGTGGCTATTGATTTCGGGAAGCATCGTCTCAACTCTCTCCGACTTAATTATACAAAGTAAGCAATTCATTATTGACCATTCCAGCTCAAATTAAATATAGTCTGTGTCTTGCTCTCCGTATGACTCATCGGTCATTTCATCACAATAACAACTATATCGCTCTCCAGAGACTAAATAAACTGCTATTGAAGATACAATTTGGCTGCTTTAATTGGGACGTGAAGATTGTCCCAAAAATACGGAAATTTCCGAATAGGCGGTGTAATAAAGAATTAAACAATTAAGTTGTCTGATTTTAAAACAAAGTCATAACACCAATATCGCTCATCGGAGATTATAAAAAACAAACAAAACCTGCTTTTGAATGTACAATCTATTTTTTTATAATTGGGACATGCACATTGTCCCTAGAATGCGGAAATTCCGATTAGGCGGTGTATTTAAGAATTTAGAAATCTTAGATGGCTTCTTAAACAAAGTTATAACAACAGATCAGTTTTGGAGTCTAAAATATATATCAAATAATATGCCATTTAAGATATACTCTAGTTACTTTGATTGGGACAAAAAGATTGTCTTGAGAATACGGAAATCCGAACAGGCGGTTTAATTAACGAGATTTAAGTAGTCTGTTAATTAACGAGATTTAAGTAGTCTGCTTTTTCAACAATGTCATAAAACCAAAATATCGGTATTCGGAGACTAAATAAAAAGAAAAGAAAAATAAACAAACAAACAAACCGAACATAAGAAATAACATAGTATCAAATAAATAGTTTCTAGAAACTGAGACTATAAGATTGTCCGGATAATTTGGAAGTTAAGTATAGACGGTATAAATAAAAATTAAAGAATCTTAATTTGTTTGCTCTTTTGAAAAGAAGTCATAATTATCATTTTCAGTCATCGCAAACTATGAAATAATAATATATCAAATACACTGCAATTAAAGATCAAAGTAAGTTACTTAAACGATGAAAAGTAATTGGCCCGATAATACGAAAATTCCTATTATAATGTGTTATTAGGAGTTAAAGAATCTAAAGTGGTCTATATTATAAAAAAAAAGTTATGACAACAATAATGATCAGGATACGAAAAACAAAACCAAACCACACGCTGTTAGAGAAACTATCAAGCAACTACAATACTCTTCGACAGTCGTAACGTCACTTCCTTCCTAATGACGCATGGTAACTTAGTAACACTGGCTCTAAACTATCCGAACAATGGCGGACGCCCGTATGAAATATTTCTCCGGCGAGCATAAAAACGTTTCCAGAGGAAAAAAAAACACATAAATTTGATCATGTTTTGACTTTTACACATTCTGATCAAAAGGCATATGAAAAGGGAATGAAAAGTTCTAGCCAGCATGAAGAATAAAAATTAATGATTTTCTTTGTTTAGAACCAAGATGGCCGCCATTGCTGGGCTGCGTGACATCAGACTACTGAATCCAATTGGGGCAAGACGTTGATACCGATAATATGGAATTTTGGATTAAATGGTGTAAAAAAGAGTTCAAGAATCCTAAGCTGTCTATTAAAAAAAAAAAACAAAAAAAAAAAACTAAAAAAAAACCCCGGTTTTTAGGCAAGGATAGTATGCCAATATTTCGCCCCTTAGCCCCATCATCCTGATTTTCTAACCCGTCTTCATCCATTCCCGCCATCTAAATCTCCTTCTTTATGCCATAATCCTCTTGCTCCCTCTCATCTTTGAACTATTTCTCCACAAATTCCCCATATCCCCCTCCCTCCCTCCCTCCCCTCCGTAAAACCTTCAATCTCCGTTATAAACATGCCTTTTCTACACAACCACTCTTATCTTCTATCAATTTGGTTCCAATTTCTCCTTTCATTTCTTTCTTTCTTTTATTTATTTTGATCTTTTCCCCCTTCTTTCTTTCTATCTTTCTTTCTTTCTTTCTTTCTTTCTTTCTTCTTCTTCTTCTTCTTCTTCTTCTTCTTCTTCTTCTTCTTCTTCTTCTTCTTCTTTTTCTTCTTCTTCTACAACAACATCAACAACAACAAGAGGAAGGATACCTACAACTACTACTACTACTACTACTACTACTACTACTACTACTACTACGACTACAACAACAACAACAACAACAACAACTACTACTACTACTACTACTACTACTACTACTACTACTACTACTACTACTACTACTACACTACTACTACTCCTACTACTACCACTACTACTACTACTATAATAACTACTACTACTACTACTACTACTACTACTACTACTACTACTACTACTACTACTACTACTATTACTACTATACTACTACTACTACTACTACTACTACTACTACTACTACTACTACTACTACTACACTACTACTATTACTATACTACTACTACTATACTATACTACTACTACTACTACTACTACTACTACTCTACTACTATACTACTACTACTACTAATACTACTACTACTACTACTACTACTACTACTACTACTACTACTACTACTACTATACTACTACTATACTACTACTAAACTACTACTACACAACAACTACTACACTACTACTACTACTACTACTACTATACTACTACTACTACTACTACTACTATACTACTACTACAACTACTAACAACACTACTACTACTACTACACTAACTACTACTACTACTACTACCACTACTACTACTACTACAATAACTACTACTACTCCTACTACTACCACTACTACTACTACTACAATAACTACTACTACTACTACTACTACTACTACTACTACTACTATTACTACTACTACTACTACTACTACTACTACTACTACTACTACTACTACTACTACTACTACTACTACAACTACTACTGCTACTACTACTACTACTACTACTACTACTACTACTACTACTTCTACTACTACCACTCATCTCATCATTACTTTTCACTCTCTATTAAATATCACGAAGACCAGCCTCATTCCCATTTTACGGATTTTTCGGTCTGTATGAATTTATCAAGTCTTCGAGTACAAACCACTCGTTGCTTTTTCAAAGTTGAAATCCATCAATGTCAATTATTCATTCAGAATAGACGGCGATTTTCATTTAGCTCTTTTATAGAGACATATTGGTCTCTTGGGATTCAAAAACTAAAAATTCACGTTTGACTTTAATGGTCTTTTCGTTTAAATCTCTGGAAGGGATTTTGCTTTGTTCTATCTACGTCAATACCGATAAGCTCTGAAAAGAAGAAAAAACACATTTTAAACAATTTGGCCATAAAACTTTTGTCCTTCAAATATCGATCGAATAGAATAACCCTATCTTGGCAAAAAAAATCTCAAACCTGGGATTTTTCGAAGTTCTAAGTTTGAGAGTTTTTGCCAAGATGAGGGTTATTTTAATCGATCGATATTTGAGGGACGAGTTTTCTAGCCAAAATTTTAAATACATATTTTTTCAGAGTACCCCAGAATACGCCTTGTCGGGTTTCTATTTTAGATCGGTGTAAAACGGTTTTGATCCGTTTAATGACTTGTCGGTGCGAAATGGGATCTAAAAAGAGACTTAGATATTATAGGATTGGGAAAAAAGAATAAAGGCGACTGACTGAAGTGTGAAATACATTATGAGTCAGTCACAATAGGCCATAGGCAACGTGTATACATATGCAGGTCTGACATCCTAACGCAATTATAGGCCTAGTTTAACATTGTTGTAATGGACAATATTTTGCGTCATCTATTGAGATTTGCATTACAACAATAAGTCTATAATCCACTGGGTTATCAGACCTGCAAATAAGTGCACGTCGGCCATGGACGATAAGTCAATGGTAAAAAAAAACAGTTGTCCGTCACAGCCATGAGGCCCAATAGGGGCGATCTATATTCATGTTTTCGTCCAACCTAGTCATCAATCACATGATTTGTTGCTGTACAACGATTGGATATTTCCTAACAGATGTAAACAAGCTGCTTTGTTTATGAAAGTAAACATACCCGTGTGTCAAGCTGAGCAAAATGACCAATCGTGATGTAAGATAATATCATAATATTATTTCAAAAGCTGTGAATACTTCTCACTATGTGGGTCATTTTGAGCACAATTGGACTGTGACCAATGTCTGAGAGCACCTGGAAAGGGAATATAGATAGTATGCGCTTGGCCAAGGAGTTCACAACATTGCCATCCGGAAGTATAACGGACCAACACATAAACTCTGTGTAACCATGAACTTTTATAGTCTGGTTAATACAGTTTAGTGAGAACAACTCAAAAACGCGGATGGCAAAAACAATAACAAAGACTTGAGTGACGTCATCTGCATACTATCTATAGTCTGGTTAATACAGTTTAGTGAGAACAACTCACAAACGCGGATGGCAAAAACAATAACAAAGGCCTGAGTGACGTCATCTTCGAACTATCTATAGATCATGCCCATTTGTGGAGCGCTCGCTTCAAACGTAAAGGGACCGATCACAATCCAGGGCGAAATCGAGATCTTTGTTCTGACTCCCCTGTCCACCCAGCGGTGATTGGGTAGTAATGGTCTGCTAGCTCTGGCGGAAAGTACTTTGCGTTAGACTAGCGTCCTATCCACAGAGTAGGAAGCAATCACTTTTGTCCGTTTTGCGTAATAGAAAGAGGGTTAAACTCCGGCTCCATGGGATACAATGCTCTGAATGTTTACGTTTTATCAGAGTTACGCACGTGATTGGTTGATTTCCAACTATGTAGTGTGCTGTACCAAGTGTGTAGTGTGTACCAAACGACAACACACTCACAGCGGTAAATCAATAACACTCTACCAAATTCAAAGAAATCTCATCCTTTCTTTTATTTAACAAAACATTACTTTAAAGATTAAATTACGATTGCTTTAATGATGATAATAATAATAATAATAATAGTAATAATAATAATAATAATAATAATAATAATAATAATAATAATAATAATAATAATAATAATAATAATAATAATAATAATAATGATAATAAGCATATTTATATAGCGCCTTTCGTCGAAACCTCAAAGCGCTTTAAAAGAAAAATTTAAAAAAAATTCAAATACAATACAACCAAGGTATCAAAACAATTAAGAGCATAAAAGGGCATCAATACATCATCAATATAAATGTCACATACAATACATTTAAAATTCAATTAAGTAAATATTTCCTGAAAAGTCATTGATGCATTGTGTTTTGAAGTATTAAACCAATATTTGTTAAACACGACTAGAGGTAAGCAGTTGATTGCTTAAGGGTCCCGTGTGCATTCTGTACCAAATCCACATCACAGTCATAAATCAATACAACTAAACCCAAATCAGTGATGCATTCTAACTCACTCGATCCTAAGATTTTTGCTACTTATTCATAGTTGGAAAAAAATGTATTAAAAATGAGCATGTACGTACATAGATAGTTTTATTCATTACCATTAACTTGTAAAAACTAAAAACATTAGCTTTGATACTACGCCTATAATTTGTCTCAGAAACATGTAATAAATAGGCATGGGGTAAAAGTAACGCGGGTAAACTACTGATATAGTCGGAGTTAGGGTTGAGTGAGTTAAATTACGATTGCTTTAACGCATTGATGCATCGTGTTTTTAAGGATTAACCAGTATTTGTTAAACACGGCTAGAGATAAGCAGTTGATTGCTTAAGGGTCCCGTGTGCATTCTGTACCAACACCACAACACAGTCATAAATCAATACAACTAAACCCAATGGGCATGATCTATATTACATTTCCATGTGCTCGAGGTCATTGGTCACAGTGGAATATGTGCTCAAAGTGATCCACATAGTGAAAAGTGTTCACAGTTTTTGAAATATCTTACATCACGATTGGTCAGTTCGTTCAGCTTGACACATGTGTATGTTTACAACTTTCATAAACAAAGCAGAGTGTTTACATGTCTGAAGAAATATACAATCGTTGGACAGCAACAAATCATGTAATTGGACGAAAACATGAATATAGATCGCTCCCAATTCAGTGATGCATTTTAAAAAAGAAATTGCGTTCGCCTAAGGTAGTATTGAATTTTTACAATTTATCAAGGATTTACCGAGATTTGTTCTATTCCGGCAATAAGGCTTAGATCCTTGTCACATGGTATTAAATCTATGATAATATTCTTTATAGCTCGGTTAACAATAATATTACATAATAACACGGTTAAAATCCTAAGCCATTCTTTATTGCATTGTTATACAGCTATTACGTGGATGTGGCGACAAAATAGAATTCAATAGAATGAAACTGCTGGTATCAAAACCGTTAGAAATAAGAATGAATCAATCAATAACAGAGCTATTCTTCATATCGGGTAAGAAATAAATGCATCTAAGTGATAACGAATTTGATATCAAAAGCATGGGAAAATGGCGGCTTCTTGAACACAATACATAACCAAATCTGGCTTTAGGCCTTCGCTTTTGTCATGATTTTTATTTTCATCAATTTTTTTCAAATTGTCAAGTATACATTTCACCCAAATCAAACAAAAACAGCTAAAAAGACAACCCCCCCCCCCCCCAAAAAAAAATAAAAAAAACAAAAACAAAAAAACAAAAAAACAAAAAACAAAACAAAACAAAAAAAAACAAACAAAAAAAACAAAAACAAATACAAACAAAAACAAAAACCCAACAAAAACCCTCAAAAAAACCCAATTGATCAGAAATAAAGCGGATGGAGTTATTGAGGGATTTTTTAAGACGGTTAGTGAAATCGTTTGTTTAAAATTTCTAACTCCCTCCCAATGCGGCGCTCTTAAGGTCGCTTCTCGGTTGGGAACTCGATGGAAATTCCAAAGAACAAATGTTCAATAATCCCATACTCCGTACTCTGAAAAAAACATACATTAAAAAATTTGGCCAGAAAACTCGTCCTTCAAATATCGATCGATTTAAATGACCATTATCTTGGCAAAAACTCTGAAACCTGGGACTTCGCGAAGTCCCAGGTTTGAGAGTTTTTGCCAAGATGAGGGTCATTTAAATCGATCGATATTTGAAGGACAAGTTTTCTGGCCAAATTTTTAAATATATGTTTTTCCAGATTACGATAGTATATGCTTATATAATATTCTTTTATGAATGAGAATAAAAGATGATTTAACGGGAAAACCCAAAGAAAGAAAAGATATTCAGAATTCAATATCCCTAAGTCTAATCAGATAAAGTTGAAATGAATGATTTCAATTCCTAAGGAAACTATTTGGATTGATTCACTGTAAGTTCATTGACACACATAATTTATTATTACAGCTAGGGGATATTTTCATCGCATTGTATAGATAGAATGCGCTTGGCTAAGAAGCTCATAACATTGCCATCCGGAAGTATAACGGACGAACACACAAAACTATGTGTAACCATGAACTTTTATAGCCTGGTTAATACAGTTCAGTGAAAATAACTCACAAACGCGGATGGCAAAATATAACAACAAAGGCTTGAGTGACGTTATCTTCGAACTATCTATACCCTTCCATGACTCATAGCGCGTCAGATAATATCGCCTTAGATAAAAGAGATCTGGGCTACAGTAGGAGATGAGTATCAATTGAAAGAATCGCCTTGGAAATGAACAAATCAAGGGAAGAGAAAACAAGCGGCTATGTGGTCTAGTGCATGGTAAGCCAATAATCGACTTCGGACCGGAAGGTCAAAGGATCGAGTCCTGAGCACTGAGCAGCGCGTGGTTGAGACTTTATTCACATTCTATCACCGTATTCAGGTATACAATGATTGTCTTTCCAATAACAGCTTTGTCTTTGTCCGAAAAATAATTGTAATATATATATCGCCTAACGGGACTCATGTCTGGCCCTACATGTCAAGTGTTGTAGTTGGATAGGGACCCCCTGTAAAGCGATTTGAGCACATTTAGTGGGTATTGCACTATATAAAAACCTCAAGTTTTTTTTTTTTAAATATCTTATCACTAACTATGGTCAAGTACATAAGCACGACCTAGTCGAGTGGGATGATGCGTCTAAAATGATTTGCCCAAGAACACAACGCCGGAAACCAGATTTGTGCCACTCATCTGGACTATCTAGACACTAAGCGGACTCAGGTTACACTGACCAGTTATACGTCATGAATACGGCTACATGTGGGATTCAAAATTCTACAGCATTAAAGCAAAAAAAAAAATGTAAAAAAAAAACCCATAAAAGCCAATACTCTAATATACTTATACTGAAACCGTCACAAAATGTGATTTCTGAAGCTATGGACAATATAATAATAATAATAATAATAATAATAATAATAATAATAATAATAATAATAATAATAATAATAATAATAATAACAACAACATTTAATAATAATAATAATAATAATAATAATAATAATAATAATAATAATAATAATAATAATAATAATAATAATAATAATAATAATAATAATAATAACAACAACATTAATAATAATAATAATAATAATAATAATAATAATAATAATAATAATAATAATAATAATAATAATAATGATGATATGATAATAATAATAATAATAATAATAATAATAATAATAATAATAATAATAATAATAATAATAATAATAATGACAGAAAACAAAGAATATCCTGTAGAGATTCAAATAGACAAAACACGAATGACAAAGTGATATTACGAATTTGCCCTCTATCAAAATTCAAATAACCTAACACCAGTATTACAGTGGAGGGATTTTCTTTGTATATGTTTTTCGTATTCTTCATAATAGCACTGAAAATGTTAGATATCTGCTATATAAAAAGAATATATCTGGGCTAAGCAAGGAAATAGGATTCAATGAGAGTGATCTATATTCATGTTTTCGTCCAACCTAGTCATCGATCACATGATTTGTTGCTGTACAACGATTGGACATTTCTCAATGTATCTAAAACACGCTGCTTTGTTTATGAAAGTTGTAAACATACCCACCAAGTCATGCTGAGCAAAATGACCAATTGTAATGTTGGATATTTCTCAAGCTGTGTACACTTTTCACCATGTAGGTCATTTTGAGCACACTTTACAATGTGACCAATGACCTCGAGCACATGGAAATGTAATATGTAAAATGTTTGGAACTATGGATATGGTTGTGCAACAACAACAAAAAACATCAAAGAAAATTATATAGATAGTATGCGCTTGGCTAAGAAGCTCACAACATTGCCATCCGGAAGTAAAATAAAGGACCTCACACAAAACTGTTTGTAACCATGGTCGTTTATTGTCTGGTTAATACCGTTTAGTGAGAATTACTCATAAACGCGGATGGCAAAAAACAATAACAAAGACCTGAGTGACGTCAACGTGGAACTATCTATAGAGCTTGAAAACGAGAAGACACTGGTGTGAACTGTGAACTGATATTTCGTGTTTGGCATTTATACAAAAATACAAATTCTATCATAGGATTATTTCACCTAAGGGGTATTTATTTTGATTTGACCTTTTCGCATTCCTCACCAAGGCGCAATAATACGTTAGATATTGGTTTAAGTAAACAAAATAGTAGATCTAATGTAACTAAAGAAATCGCGTGCAACTGATAGAATCTACTGGCAAATAAACGGATCAAGAAAAGAAAATAGGACCCAATCTTTGAATACCAAGCTGTGGATTGTATAACGTGTGTGTGTGTGTGTGTGTGTGTGTGTGTGTTTGTTTGTTTGAGCGTGAGTGTGAGAGTGTGTCAAGACGGGATAGGGTACAGAAGTAAAAAAAAAACTGGTGAAAATATGAGTTCTAGAACAGAAAAAAATACTTAAAAACTGGGAAAAATATCAGTTTTAAAACAGAACAAAAATACTAATGATATAAAAACTGGGAAAAATATCAGTTTTAAAACAGAACAAAAATACTAATGATATAAAAACTGGGGAAAATATAAGTTCTAAAACAGAACAAAAATGGTAATGGTACAAAAACTGGGGAAAATATCAGTTTTAAAAGAGAAAAAAAATACTAATGATATAAAAACTGGGGAAAAATATAAGTTTTAAAAGAGAACAAAAATGGTAATGGTACAAAAACTGGGGAAAATATCATTTTTAAAACAGAACAAAAATACTAATGATATAAAAACTGGGGAAAATATAAGTTCTAAAACAGAACAAAGGAATGGTAAGAAGTACAAAAACTGGGGAAAATATCAGTTTTAAAAGAGAAAAAAATACTAATGTAAAAAACTGGGGAAAAATATAAGTTTTAAAAGAGAACAAAAATGGTAATGGTACAAAAACTGGGGAAAATATCATTTTTAAAACAGAACAAAAATACTAATGATATAAAAACTGGGGAAAATATCAGTTTTAAAACAGAACAAAAATGGTAATGGTACAAAAACTGGGGAAAATATCAGTTTTAAAAGAGAAAAAAAAAATACTAATGAGATAAAAACTGGGGAAAATATCAGTTTTAAAACAGAAAAAAATACTAATGATAGATCTATATGAATTATAGGAAGTCTTTATTTTTATTCAAAAATTTGTTGTTGTTTTTTCTTAGTTATTTGTTTTTTTGTTGTTGTTTTTTTTGTTTTTTGTTTTTTGTTTTGTTTTTGCCAACCCACCATGGGGAGGTATTTTGTGAGCAGACGACAAAAGTGCTGTCTAGCAAATTACCCCGTAAATCGCCTGGAGAACCGCTGTCACGTTTTGAGACAAAATGTCGCGTGACTGCGTGACAAACGCCAACCACAGCACTGATGCACTCTGGGTAAAAAACACGTATTCAAAATTTTGGCCCAAAAAACTCATCCTTCAAATATCGATCGATTAAAATAACCGTCAGCTTGGCACACATTCTGATACTGCAAGGTCTCAGGTTTTTTTTTTGTTTTTGTTTTTTTTGTTGTTGCCAAGTTGAGAGTTGTTTTAATCGATCGATAGTTGAAGGACGAGTTTTCTGGGCCAAATTTTAAAATACCTGTTTTTCCAGAGTAAGGCACACAGCAGACGTACAGAGTTGATTGGCTGATGAGGGACCGTCTGTATTGCATAATGATGGGTACCAAAATCACAACAGGGTGATAAATCAATAAGACTGAATCACAGTCACAGAATATTTATTTGTTGCCCGCCACGGAGTCAAGTTTCTACCATGCCGGAATGAAATAGATGAAGTGAAATTGACAAAATGATAAGAAATTTCTTTTTCTTTTAAAGTAGTCATTCAAAGCCATGGGGCCCATTGAGCTGGAGTTTATCCTGAATTCTATAGCGTGAAACGGACAATACCAATTGCTTGCTATCCTTTGGATAGGATGCTAATCTATCGCGAAGTAGCTACTTTCCGCAAAATCTAACATGAACGGTCTCAGCTACCCATTCATTGCTAGGTGGACAGGGGGTGGAGGTGGGTGGGGTCCAAAAATAATCTTGACTGCACCCGGGATCGATCTTGGTCCCTTTACGTGTAAAGCGAGTGCTCTACCAACTGAGCTATCGAAAATTTCTTAAAGCTTGGTGATTCTGATGTCATAGAACTATTTATTGCTACTAAGGGAAGAACTTTAGTATTTAAAGTTTTTTTTTTATGGGTTTGGAAATAGTCAGCTGTCATGTTGACAATGTCGTAACATTAAATCGATGTCAGAATAAAAGTTACAAGGCCAAACTTTTCAAAAGGCCTTTTTGGCATTTTCTGGCATTTGGGCACGTGACTCCAAAGCGTATTGCATGATGGACAATTGGGGGCTCAGCTTTATCCCCCCATTTATTTCAAGAGAAAATAATGTGTAAGGATTCAGACGCACGCGCACACGCCCACACAGCCATCAATCATCGCCTCTTCTGTACCCCCCCCCCTTGACACACACACACACACACACATACACACACACACAAACACACATGCGCGCGCGCGAGTCACAATATACACAGATCCACCTACAGAATTCTCTCCAAGATACACACAAATAAAATACAAATACCGAATATCATCCACACAATCATCACATTCAAAATAACACACATCATACACAGAACACGCATACACAAAAACACATTACGCAAAGAGTCAAACACACGCCCACACTTACAAACAAACTGAATACTATTAAACAAACGAAATAATATTAAAGATAAAGAATTTAAAAAAGGCAAATATTTAGTAGATACCTATTTAGTGTTTTCTAAGGTACAGAGGGAATTCATCGTCTGTCCTTGATTCCCATAGGGAGTATATCATTACATAATCCAATGAATAAACGAGAGGTGTCAATTGGAATAACACGTGCGATTTAACTGGGTACATTGACCCAAAAAGGATGTGGCCCAGAAATTAATGTAGAAGTCAGATATTCTGCCTATCATAAGGCGGAATACGTTGTCCGTTTTTGAATCCCACAGAGAGTATACCAGATAACATGACCCAATGAACTTTCCTACCACGAAGCAACGTGGGTTGCACTTTTAGTTTAGAGTACTTTACCCCTCCCCCTCCTCCCCCCAAAAAAAGGAAATGGCCCGGAAGTGTAGGAAAGCGAATATTCTGCTTTTCGTAAGGCGTCGAGAATCTGTTGTCTGTCTTTTTATTCCCACTGCGAGTTTATCATTTCGTAATCTCATGAATAAACCTGCAACTAAACAACGTGAGTTCCCGTGTGGATTAACTGGGTCTTCTTCTAGGTTCCATGCCTGGTCCAGGCTTCGGATACTGCATGAATTATCTCTCTCCATTCCTCCCTGTCTCTTGCTTTTTCAAACAGCTCTTGGATTGTTAGGTTGGTGAAGCCCTTCAGTTGGTCTATGAGTGTTTTTCTTTGTCTCCCCCGGGCGCGTTTACCAGGTATTTTTCCACAACTTGCCAGGTATTCATTCTTATCTTTCCTTACTATGTGTCCAAAAAAGGATAGTTGTCGATCCTTAATAAATAGCGGATCGGATTAACTGGGTACTTTGGCCCAAAATTAAAGGACTCAGAAATGTAGAAAGCAAATATCCTTGCCTTTCGTAAGTCATTGCCGAGAATTCGTTGTCTGATTTTGATTCAATTAATATTTTTGTCATCTTGGAAACATGGCTTAATCATTCATATGATGATCCAATTATGAAAGCAATTACACCCGAAGGCTTTTGTATTAAATCATTTCCACGCATTGGGAGGAAAGGAGGTGGTATTGCAATTATTTACAACTTGTCACTCTTTGACAAGATATCATTTCACCATGATAATTTTAGAAGTTTTGAATACGCTGGATTTGCCATTCATGAAAATAATTTTAAAAAGTCGTTTCACTGTGTCTACCGCCCACCACCAAGCCAACAAAACAAAATATCAACAATTGATTTTTTATCTGAGTTCGGAGAATTTATGTCTATGCAATCCATTAACAAAAAGCATAATATTTTTATGGGTGATTTTAACATTGATTATTTCGGAAACAAAAATGAATCGAAAGTATTTCGGGAGATTATTGACACAAACAACTATATTCAACTTGTAAGCGGTCCTACAAACAACCATGGCCACACAATAGATCATGTCATTACAGACATTGAACATTCTCTCTCTTCACCTGTCTCAAATATTGATAAATTAATCTCTGACCATCATTTAATTGTGTTTTGCGTTTTATTTCCAATGAAGCACGAAGTAAAAAAGATGATAACATCTCGTAATTTGAAGAATATAAACATGAACATTTTTAAACAAGACCTTGACCATAACGTTAAAAATAAACATGATGCGAATGGTCTCCACGAGTCAATTGTTGGTACGGTGGACAAGCATGCTCCCTTAACAACTAGAGCAGTAAAAGTGAGACGTCAAGCACCCTGGTATAATACCGAAATAAAATTGAATGGATTAGCCAGGAGGCGGGCAGAAAGAAAATGGCTCAAGTCCAGAGATGCTGTCGATAAGAAGCGATACATCGCGGCTAGAAATGATGCAAAAGCCGTCAATTTCAGGGCCAAAAAGAAATTCTATGAAGAAAGCCTCAAAAACGTGGGACGTTCGAGACAATTCTTTGCCTTGACCAAGGAACTGCTGGGACAACAGACGCAACCAGCTCTCCCATCTTTAATCGATCGTGCAGATCTACCAACTCGCTTTGGTCAATATTTTAAAGAAAAAACGGATACCATCAGGAAGGAACTCTCGTCTGAATCGATCCCTACAACATTTGACAAGTTTCATGGTGATTCGTTAACACATTTTTCAAAGATTACTGAAGCTGACTTACGTGATTGCATTATGTCGTCTCCAACTAAAAGTTGTGATTTAGACCCCTTAAATACTGCCATTTTAAAAAAAATGCATTGATGTAATTTTAACACCATTTACATGTATTGTTAATAATTCGTTGCAGTCAGGTGCTGTACCAGACATTTACAAAGTTGCTCATGTCAAACCCCTTTTGAAAAAACCTGATCTCGATAAAGAGAACTTAAAAAACTATCGCCCTGTCTCTAATCTTCCTTTTCTCTCTAAGATCTTAGAAAAGCTTGTTTTGAAACAATTACTGTCTCATCTTAAAAATAATTGTCTTGAAGAAAAATTTCAGTCTGCTTATAGGCAACATCATTCGACGGAAACCGCACTTGTTAGGGTTGTTAATGATCTCCTCTCTGTTATAGACAATGGTTCATGTTCTTTGCTGAATTTGCTTGACCTATCGTCTGCTTTTGATACTATTGATCACAATCTTCTTCTCAAACGTCTTGAAATTACTTATGGCGTGTCTGGTGCAGCGCTTGATTGGTTTAGGTCATATTTGTTTAATCGTAAACAGATTATTACGGTGGATGAATATAGATCGGAGGAAATCTTTCTTGATTGTGGGGTTCCCCAGGGTTCAGTACTTGGACCCGTTCTTTTTGTTTTGTACGTTGGCCCTCTGTCTAAAATCATCAGAAGTTTTGGTCTGTCTTACCATCAATACGCTGATGATACGCAATTGTACTGCGTTTCCAATATGAGAAATTTACAAGAAGTATCAGCCAATAGTAAAAATTGTATCCAAAGTGTTAAGAAATGGATGAATGAGAACAGACTGAAACTGAATGATGATAAGACGGAGGTGCTGTATGTGGGGAACAGGAAGTGGAAAAGTGAAACAGATTTGAAGTTGGGGGATGCCTCTATTCAAATTGTTGACAAAGTGAAAAACCTTGGCACATTCTTAGACTCTGGACTGTCGATGGAGCATCAGGTTAATAATTTGGTTAGATCTCTCTTTTTCCAACTAAAAAAGATTGCTTCCATTAGACGGTTCATATCTGAGGATGTGACCAAGCACCTGGTTGTGTCCCTCGTACTATCGAAATTGGATTATTGTAATGCTCTGTTGTTTGGCGTTTCGCAATACAATCTGAAACGTCTTCAGATTGTCCAAAACAGCGCTGCCAGACTAGTATTTATGAAGCGTAGGTGCGACTCTGCCGGACCTCTACTTCATGACCTGCATTGGCTGCCTGTTGAGAAAAGAATTAAATTCAAAGCTTGTGTTTTAGTGTATCGTTGTCTTGAAGGTACTGCCCCTTCCTACCTTTCAGAACTAATTGAAAGATATTCAAAACCCCGCCCCTTACGTTCGGCCAGTGATTCCACAAAACTAGTTGTCCCTCGAATTCGGAAAAATGCTGGAATGAGATCCTTTTCTCATTTCGGACCCTCTATTTGGAACGCCTTACCGCAGAGCATTCGTGAAAAAGAATCTTTGTCTATTTTTAAACGTTCGCTTAAAACATATTTGTTTCGATTTTAGTAGATGGTATGAGAAGCAAGATAGGTTTGGTTTGTGTTGTGTGTTGCATTGTGTGTGTGTGTATGTGTGTGTGTGTGTGCTTGTGTGTGTGAATGAGTATGTTTCAGCCAAAGTAATTTGTAATTTAAGCGCTTAGAGTCTGGTGTCTCGGAGTTATAGCGCTATATAAGTTTTCAGCATTATTATTATTATTATTCCAACAGAGTATAATATAATTACATGTTCCAACGAATAACGTGCGTCTATGTGGTCTTGTGGTATAACACTCGCTTTCGGATCGGAAGGTCCTGGGTTCGAGCCCCTCTCGGCGCAAAGTTGAGTCCATTGGAGAAGGCTCTTTACTCACATTCTCTCACCGCACTCAGGTGTAAAATGAGTAGTTGGCTTTTAACAGTGTTGTCTCTGTCCGAAAAAATTGTAACATCGCTTAACAGGGGCCATGTCTCGTCCTAAATGTTAAATGTTGCTGTTGGCCAGGGGCCCCTTGTAAAGCGCTTTGAGCACATTTAGTGGATATTGCACTATATAAGAGCTCATTTACTTTTTTTTTAATTCTAGAAAGTTAACTCCATATAACTCGTGTTATTAAACTGGGCACATTGGTCCCATTTCCCATTTCTTTCCTTTCTTTCCTCTGTGATAATCAGTGGCCAACGTGCACCTATTTGTAGGTCTCATAGCCGAAAACTATCATGGGTTTGCTTCAACATTATTCGAAATGGACAATATTTTGCGTTTGTTTGAGAGTATTTCCTTTACAATAATGAGCCCATAACAATTTGGGTTACCAGACCTACAAATACGTGCACGTCGGCCCTGACTCATCGTTGTAATAAAAAATTAATAATTCTACTCTGGCTCTAAATAAAATTTCTTTAGTTTAATCATGAAATTTGATTTAAATATTTTGCCTGTATTGAAAAACAGTGAATGACTGCTTGATAAAACACAATACATAACCAAAATCCATTATTTCAATCAAGATTTTAAAACCAATACTCGTCATCTGAATTAATTCACTCGAAAATTCAAAATACTGCCATACACAGTACCGTTCAAAATGCTATTTTTTATTTTGGCCAGAAACTATTTACTTCATATTATACCAGTAAATTTAAATGGCCCCAACTTCTCAAAAAACAAAAAACAAAAAAAAAAAACAAAAAAAAAAACAAAACAACAACAACAACAAAAAAAAAAACAAATTAAAAAAAAAAAACAACTTAAACCCAAGACTCAGATTAAAATTTTTCTCAAATTGAGTGTCATCTTAATCTACCGATTTAGGAAATTAAACATTTCAGGCCAAATTTCAAAAACATACATTTTGTCAGGATACACTAGAATACACGATTGAGTCGGTTAATTTTGCTTCTATCAGACCACACAAAGACTTCTAGTGAAATAATCTTGTATGTAATATTGAATGATAGCAGAAATTAATCTTCTCAAATTATCCAATTAACTGGAAAAAAAAAAACTCTGTAAAAAGTCGTATTTTAAAATTTGGCCAGAAAACTCGTCCTTCAAATACCGATCGATTTAAATGACTCTCACCTTGGCAAAAATGTCAAACATGGGATTTCTTGAAAACCTCGCTAGATCCCAGGTTTGCGAGTTTATCCCAAAATGAGGGTCATTTAAATTGATCGATTTTTGAAAGACGAGCTTTCTGGCCAAATTTTTAGATACGAGTTCACCCCCCCCCCCCCCCTCAATAGTAAGGCAGTTCATTGGATGAATCTTGAATGTAAATGATCATAATGGCAGTTGGATGAAATCCTGGACAGGTTCGCCATGACTTTTTGATGAAGTCTTTAGGGACCCCAGCAAGATATGAGTGCCCTACGATCCGCTGATTTCCCAGGGGTGTGACTGGACAAACAAACCTGAAACTGTCAGAGACTAATAGAGGGAGAGGCAAAAGGGCAAGCAGATAGAAAAAGGATTATGGAGAGGAAGAAAAAAACACGCACACATACACACACGTACACACACACACACATGCACACATACGCACACACACCTACACGTGGGTACATTGAAAAATATGAGGGCACATCTTCCCCTCCCCTCTCCCCTCTCTCTCTATCTCTCTCTCTCTCCCTCCCTCCCTCTCTCTCTCTCTCTCCCTCCCTCTCTCTCTCTCTCTCTCTTTCTCTCTCTCTCTCTCTCCCTCTTTCTCTCTCTCTCTCCCTCTTTCTCTCTCTCCCTCTTTCTCTCTCTCTCTCTCTCTCTCTCTCTCTCTCTCTCCCTCTTTCTCTCTCTCTCCCTCTTTCTCTCTCTCTTTCTCCCTCTTTCTCTCTCTCACCTCTCTCTCTCTCTCTCAGAGACTAATAGAGGAAGAGGCCAAAAGATAAGCAGATAGAAAGAGAATTATAGAGAGGAAAACACACACACGCACACACACACACATACACACACACACCTACACATTGTACATTGAAAAATATGAATGCACATCTTCCCCTCCCCTCTCCCCGCCTCTCTCTCTCTCTCCCTCCCTCTCTCTCTCTCTCTCTCTCTCTCTCTTTTTTTTTTTTTTCTTTTTGTCCCTCTATTTCTGTCTATCAATATTTTCTCTTCTAAGAGAATGGTAGAAAAAACACAGAGAGCCATAATCTGATGATGAAAAAGTAAGGAAACATGCACATAAATATACATAATATAATATATATATCATATATAAAATATATATAATATATATATATATATATATATATATATATATTAATATATTATATATATGAATATACGTATTTTATATGCACATCTATAAATATATATGAAATGTGTCTCGTTCTTAAACAGATAAAGTTTGAACACCGAAGACTGTCCTGTAAGACTCAGACGCAAACCGAAATGAATTCGAACATTATTTATTTTTGGACACTTTTTGCAAGTATTCTGCAATTCACGAAAGTCCTTTTCAGAACGGGTAAAGGTGGATCTGTTTTATTTTGTTCGGACTCAGGCCGTAGTCATCGTTATGTTATAGATAGTATGCGCTTGGCTAAGAAGCTCATAACATTGCCATCCGGAAGTATAACGGACCAACACACAAACTGTGTGTATCCATGAATGTTTATAATCAGGTTAATACAGTTTAGTGAGCATTACTCATAAACGCGGATGGCAAAAAACAATAACAAAGACCCGAGTGACGTCAACTAAGAACTATCTATAGCCTGACACTGAATTCCAAAAGGACTGGCAGTTTGACGTCATTATTTGGTTTTTGCACCGCCTAGTGAGTTGTCGTTAGTAGATCTCATCGAAACAAGTTATTTCATTGGTTAAATTATTGAATTCAACTCACGATTTATTTTCTTTTGTGTCAAAAGACTGGCATTTAGACGTCATTTTTTGGTCAGTGTCAGGCCATAACTTAACGAAGGCCACACTCAGACGTAGATGGCTGTGGCCATCCCTTCTGGTCAGCATATCCAGTCGATGACGATACCGATCTGCTAGATAGAAACTACTCTAAGCTTGGTGAGAAGTTGCCAGGCTTTGATACCAGTAAGAGGAGACACTGGGTGGCTGCGAATCGGCTTCGGTCGAGGAGCTGCCTAACACGGCAAGTGCGCTTCGTCAGTGGGGACTTTCCACCTGTCCTACATGTACCCGATGTGGGCAAGAACCCGAAACGGCAGAGCATCTAGTTGAACGATGTCTTGTGACTATACGGGTTCGCGACGGTGCACGAGTGCGGACCGGACTTTGCTGATTGGGTCGATCGTCATAAGATAGTAGTGTGAGAACCATAAGAGGCTGCTGCTAGATAGAAGCTGTGGACTGTAAAGACTAATAAACAAAAAAGGAATATAACAGCTTCCAAAAAAAACCCCCAGAAAAATATTAAACACGGAATGTCCTGGACCAAAAAAACCCTTTTCGGCCAACAACAAAATAACGATAAAAACATCAATAATACAGTCTATGACATTAATGTATGTATGTTTTTATTGTTTTTGATGTTGACTGAAGACGGGTATTGAGCCTGAAATGTTAGGTTCGGTGAATGGTATTCTATTATTTTTGGAAGTTGTTATATTATTCTTTTTTGTTTATTACTTCTTCTATGGACAGCGTGGCTCAGCGGTACGGTCTTTGCTTCGTACACAAAAGGTACGGAGTTCGATCAACCGCCGCGCTGTGTGGCCTTGAGCAAGTCACCTTTCCCCAGCTCACTTTGCGTCGCTGCACTGCGGCTGACGCCTGGGCTTTTCCGGTCTTCCCTTGGAATAAATCCTAAAGACAAATTTCCCCATGGGGAATTTTATTATTTATTCCAATAGAATGATACTCGTACCATCGGCTCTTGGCACAGTTCTCCACCTGGAGATATTATGGGAATAAGGAAGTTGATCCTGCAGCACCATAGGTATTATGGTAAAATTAAATCCATTCTATACTTCCTATTACCACTTCTTTAAAATACTATGTTTTTACTACTTACCTTCATTGTTGATTTCAATTTCTTTCTAGAGTGTGCCAAAAAGAATTGTCGTGATGCCAGGATAAGGAATAGGGCTCCCACTGTGAGAAGGATGGGTCCCGTGATTGGTACTGTCTCACCAAATATATCATGGATACCTGTAGGATAAATAAATACAGTAATCTATATTATTAAACGGAAATGACTAATACATATATATATATATATATAGATATATATATAATATATATATAATGACTCAATATACACAAATGTTGATATAAGATATATAAAAGTCCACATTATCATTCCTCGTTTAGCCATGCTGAAATGACAGTAGTATCTATTGGTAGTGGTAGTTAGTAGTAGTAGTGGTAGTAGTGGTAGTAGTAGTAGTAGTAGTAGTAGTAGTAGTAGTAGTAGAGTAGTAGTAGTAGTAGTAGTAGTAGTAGTAGTGGTAGTAGTAGTAATAGTAGTAGTAGTAGTAGTAGTAGTAGTAGTAGTAGTAGTAGTAGTAGTAGTAGTAATAGTAGTGGTAGTAATAGTAGTAGTAGTTTGTAGTAGTTTAGTAGTAGAAGTAGTATTAGTAGTAGTAATATTAGTAGTTTTAGTAGTAGTAGTAGTAGTAGTAGAAGTAGTAGTAGTAGTAGTAGTAGTAGTAGTAGTAGTAGTAGTAGTAGTAGTAGTAGTAGTAGTAATAGTAGTAGTAGTAGTAGTAGTAATAGTAGTAGTAGTAGTAGTAGTGATAGTAGTAGTAATAGTAGTAGTAGTAGTAGCACTACTAGGAGTAGTTTTAGTAGTAGCAGTAGCAGCAGCAACAGTTGAGAAAGGGGAGGGGGTGGGGGGTGGGGGGGGGGGGTGAGGTGAACAGAGACACAAATGTTCCTTAATTCATCTCCTATTTTAAACCATTACATTGCCATTATCCTATCATTCGCTTACATTTCCGATCAAACACACCGGGCAGACCGGAAGTTGGTGAAATGAAGATTGGCGAATCAAACCACTCCATAATTTGTTGATGTTCTATTTCCTGTCGGACTCGTTTAAACGGGACGTCGCGGTAATTTATCAGCCAGACATTTGGTCGATATGCTCATTTATGTATTGTTCCATATTCTTTACTTCCGTAGTCTCTTTACAACCATTTGTCGCATTGGATTGAATGTAAATAATATAGAATACGGCCATGGCCTTCATATTCAATACTGTAAAAACAATGATTATTGTGGGGTGGAGGATAAACTAAAGATGCACTCGTGTTTGGATGTGAAAAAAATAATATACGTCAGTTTTCATACCGTCAATATCTACTAATTGGGTAGTGGCGATGACGATGACGACGACGACAATAACAACAACAACAATGATGATGATGATGATGATGATGATGATGATGATGATGATGATAATTAAATGACGTGTCCAAAGAGAGCTTCTAAGTTAACAGCCATACTTAATATTAAAGCATAACGCCTACGGGCCGTCATTCCAATGCTTCTGACAGAGACATCGTTATAGGATTCAATAGTCTGATGTCACTTCCGCCCAGCAACGAGCAACTGGTTCTAAACAAAGACAATCGGTCCTTTTTATTCTTCATGATGGCTAGCACGTTTTCACATGTCATGTGATCAGAATGTACGCGTATAAAAGTCAAAACATGATCATTTATAATGCTTTTCTCCTCTGGAGAAACTTATATGCTCGTCGGAGAAGTATTTCATAAGGGCCGTGATGGAGTTCATGGCGTCCGCCATTGTTCTGATAGTTTAGAACCAGTTACTATGCGTCGTTACGAGGGAAGTGACGTCGCGACTGTTGAACTCTATTGTGCTAGAACCATGATCTATCCCAAAATCATTGGTTGTTATATTTAGTTGCTGTATAAAAAAACCCATAAAGAATAAAGAATACAGATTTTCTTTGTTTAGACGTGACATCAGACTATTGAATCCTAATACTTTTTTTGGTAGATGTGATAATATTTTGTGTAAAATTTGTCACTTCCGGTAGTTCGTAGAATCAACGATATTATAATGAATTAAGATTACGCCTATCGGGCAGCTTAGAAGTTTCAGAATAAATCAAAAGTCATCTCAATTCATCAATATTTTATTTTTTTTTTAATTGAGAATTTGTATAGCGCAATATCTACTAAACTTGCTCAAAGCGCTTTATAAGGTGTCTCTGGTCAACAGCAACATTTAACATGTAGGACGGGACATGACGCCTGTTAGGCGATATTACAATTTTTCGGACAAAGACAACGCTGTTAACGGCCAGGTACTCATTTTACACCTGACTGCGGTAAGAGAATGTGAGTAAAGAGCCTTTTCCAAGGACGCAACTATGCGCCGAGCGCGAGGCTCGAAACCCAGGCCCTTCCGATCCGAAAGCGAGTGTCATACCACTAGACCACATAGCCGCACTATAGTTACATTAAAAGAAATTCTGTCCAAATGAATAATAATTGTGTTTTGTCTATGTTAGGTAGGTCTAGGTCTAGTTCAGAGCTGCGTACCTACTCTAAAATTAAAAAAAAAACACACGGTGTCTAGAATTATGGCCAGAAAACTCGTCCTTCAAATATTGATCGATTAAAATTACTCTCATCTCGACAAAACCTGTCAAAAATGTGACTTCGCGAGAATTCCCAGGATTGATAGATTATTCCAAGACATTTATGATTCATTTCAATTTTACATTGCCGTATTGATACATTTTTCCTGACATTCAAAGTTGTATAAAACTGTCTGTGAACGATACAATGCAAGCTATAATATGAGATTCTGTAATTATAAACCATTGTATAAGGCATTTAAAGGATAATTCCTATTAAGCCTTTAGTAAGATAAGATAAGATAAGATAAGATAAGATAGAGTTATATTAATCGATTGAAATTTGATGGACGACTTTTCTGGCCAATGTTTTAAAGACGCGATTTCTTCATCAAGCACGTCAGACATAGGGAAGGTTGAATATATAGGAAACTAATCAACGGTATGGAATACACGGGTATCTAGTAGTAGGCCTCTTGACTTATGGGCCGGGCCACTCGCTGTCCTGTGCCCATGCCTAAAGGGCAGTCTTAGACTGGCACCCCATTCCCCCATTTATCTCACTTTTCATCTATAATTCATCTTCCTGGACAGCAATCTCTCTATCGGATTTCTGGATATCTATCTATCTCTCTATCCATCTATCTATCTATCTCTCTGTCTATCTATCTATCTATCTATCTATCTATCTATCTATCTATCTATCTATCTATCTATCTATCTATCTATCTATCTATCTATCTATCTATCTATCTATCCATCTATCCATCTATCTATCCATCTACCTATCTATCCATCTATCTATCTATCTATCTGTCTATCTATCTATCTATCTATCTATCTATCTATCTGTCTATCTATC
>NC_088360.1:142645856-142653356 GCF_034508935.2 Berghia stephanieae | reverse complement strand
TAGTAGTAGTAGAAGAAGAAGAAGAAGAAGAAGAAGAAGAAGAAGAAGAAGAAGGAGGAGGAGGAGGAGGAGGAGGAGGAGGAGTGTAGGAGAACGGTATAGATAATTAGATAGATAGATAGATAGATAGATAGATAGATAGATAGATAGATAGATAGATAGATAGATAGATAAATAGATAGATAAATAGATGGAGAGAAGGGAAGATGTAGCGATAGAGAGATAAAGCAAAATTGCATTATTAATCATTCCTTTCTTTCCTCTCTCTGGTATTGAGTGTGAGAGTGAATGGGTGTATGTTTGTATATATGTGTGTGTGTGTGTGTTTGTATGTGTGTGTGTGTGTGTGGGCGCGCTATGTGCGATATGTTAATCACTTCCACATCCCCAGCGGATAAGACCAGATGACCAGAGAAGACCAGGTTATTATACACGATATGGATGGAGCATAAAGGCCAATTTGTCACATACAGGATACCACAGATGGAGACTAGATAATCTCATTCATTATGGAGGCCCGTCGGACCATTAATCATTGGCAGCAGACATGTCACTCTTTGACGGATGAAACATTGTCCAGCTGAAACTTGAGCTTGAGCTGTTATATAGCGCCATATCCATTTAATGTGTTCAAACCGCTTAACAAGGGGTCCCTGACCAACAGCAACATGTAACATGTAGCGAGAGACATAACGCCTGCAAGGCGATATTACATTTTTATTCCGATAGGAGACAACGCTGTTAACAGCTAAGTACTCATTTTACACTTAAGTGAAAGAATGTGAGTAAAAAGCCTTTTCCTAGGACTCAACTATGCGCCGTTCAAAGAGGGAGTCGAACTTTGGACCTTCTGATCCGGAAGCGAGTGAAATACCACTAGACTATATAGCAGAAGTAAGACTTACCCAACCAAGTGAGGACAACTCCCACGACGAAGAGGATACAGCTAAGTGTGCAGAATTGGATGCCGCAACGCAGGGGTCCCTTCCAGTCGGTGTTGTTGAAGATACTGTGATAGGACTTGCTGAAGGCTGTCGACCTTCCCCTTGACCCTTGGTGACCCCCGACGTGAAACATGGCCGACTCGGTGTCACTGAAGTCTCACGCAGAATATCGGGGGATTCTACCTCTGTTATAGATTATCCGTTAACCATTTAGGAATGAACTGTTGTTGAGTGTTACAACGATGATTATGAATATGGTATATGAATGAAGTAACCATATTCATTGTATCCCTTAGTTTAGAGGGAAGCCTGTTGTTCCTGTAATGACACTAGACTTATAATACATGCTCGTGGTCTATGTTTGTCTAATTACCAACGGCCTAAACAAAACAATGCCATTTCATTGGTGTCCGAAATGAGTTGAGTATATTATAACCCGATGAAATCAAGTTCATATCAAATAATTGAATTTATATCACTCCTATAACAAAGTAGACCAAACGGTGAACACAACAATACAAAGAGGGTTATTTTGTATCAAATGATAGCAGAGATGCTGAAGATGTTTTAGAGGTAGCCCTATAATGCTATATTCTGCAAAAAGCACATAATATTTAAAAATTTGGCCAGAAAACTCGTCCTTCAATTATCGATCGATTGAAATGACCCTCATCTTGGCAACAACACAAAAAAACAATCAAACCTGGATGAGGGTCGGTATAATCGACCAATATTTAAAAGACGCGTTTTCTGGTTAAAGTTCTAAATTCTAAAAAAGATCAGAGTACAGGGAATGAGATTAGCGGAAGAGTAGCGTCCCTTGATTGGACGTCACCCATAGTCTGTGACGTCACCGGCGGAAACGTTATTAGAGAGAGAACGTCATGTTGGTTGTGCGCATGGTCTCTCGTCCTCGCGAGGACGAGAGACGCATGCGCACAACCAACATGACGTTCTCTCTCTAATAACTTTTCCGCCGTTGACGTCACAGACTATGGGTGACGTCCAATCAAGGGACGCTACTCTTCCGCTAATCTCTTTAGGCTGGTTTCTATCATACGTTGCTGCGATCACGTTCCATTTTGGGGACCCTTCCAGAATTCTAAAACACAAAAAGTGCAAGAATACTATTGGTGACCAAACCGCCAAAACGGTCCTATGTCGGGAAAGTCGCGATTATCTTCGAATCACTGAATTGATATTTAATGACAATGTTTTCGTCATCTTGTAAACCCCGATAATATCTGATGGAGATGATCGGTCAAATTCATTATCTCTTCATTAACTATTTTCAGATATTTAGAGTGTGTATATTTTGAGCACCATAATATAGGCGGTCACAAAATGTGCTGCTATTTGTTTGTTTTTTTTTTATTGTAAAAATTTATCGTTACCCTTTAAAAATGTTACTACTTTTAGAACTGTTCTTTGTTAATAGAATTGCAATATATCAAAACAATTGAATTAGCGGATTTTGAATAATATAAGATTTTGTAACACCAACTAAAAATGTTGATATTAGTGAAAAGAAAACGCTAATTATTGTGGCATTTGCGCGTTGTAATTCTTTAAGAAGATACTTTTTTGCTATGCATGGAAAACTATATGTACATCCAGTTACATATATGTCAAAACCATAATGAAGAAAACTTGGGAGAATAATTATTTTATGCTGGGAGAAGATAACCATTTAGAAAATTTGGAAGTTCATTTCAAGTTAGAAAAGCGACTATGCTGCGTAGGACGGCCGTGTAATGATCATTTAAAATGCTAACTTTATAATAGTTGGATATAAAAGATATATGAGTATGCTACATAGACGATTTAATACTTAATGATGATAAAAATTATGATGAAAATAATGTTTATGGTTACATAATTAATGTTTGCTAAAAATGGCAACATTAGTTAAAACTTTCGCTATTTTACTCTCTGCAATGTGCGTCATTTTCTCTGATATTGCATTTCAGAACACGGTTGTTAAAAATCACTGTATCTTTTCAATTTTTCAATTCATATTCATAAAACGTTTCAGGTTTATGTATAAGTATTAGTTTTATTTGTATTTTAAATTTGAAAGAAATTCAATGAAAAATTTTAAAGATACAAGTCGACAAAGAGCGGCTCCGTTTTGTGACCACCTGAATGAAGAGTAAACTTCCTATGGAAAACATTGTTTGCCTGTGGAATGACAATTCATTGCTGACATTCTAATCATTCCCTGAAAATAGGCCAATGAACCGAGTGCCCATCCGGAAACGGAAGTTCTATTTCAGGGGACAAGGTCTGACATAGGGATCTACTGAAAACGGAAGAACTGTAACTGTTAATTTTTCGTAAACGGATATCTTACACTGTAATGACCTAGGGGTATGCAGTACAAAGTCGGGTCAGTATTCTTTCAAATGTTATAGAAACCAAAGAGGGGGGGGGGGATTGTGTGTGGATGAGATCGGTACATATGGGGAGCAGAGTGGTATAGAGGTAGGAATATTGTTTCGTATCCAGAGGACACCGAAATGAATTCACAGCCTCGCTGTGCGCAGCGACCTTGCATTATTGGGGTCAAATGGGGCAGCGCGACTCGGCGGTAAGGTCTTTGCTTCCTACCCGAAAGGTAAAGAGTTCGAATTACCCGCTACGTTTAGTGGCTTTGAGCAAGTCACCTCTCCTTAGCTCGGTTTGCGGCCCTGCACTACGGATGACGCCTGGGGTATTCCGGTCTTCCTTTGGAATAGACCCTAAAATATTTTCCCGTATGTGGCGAATATCATTTTATTTCACATTAATTTTTTTTAACCCTCTGACTAAATTAGTCATTGAAGATAGATGTTACATGTTGCTGTTGGTCAGGGGCCCTTTGTAAAGCGATTTGTGAAAGTTGAATATTGCGTTATATAAAAGCTCACATTATAATTTGTAACCTACAGTCTCAAAACGGGATTATGTCGGGATGGAAAAGGTTCCAAAAATTGGTTTTGGAGTATATGTGACCAGAAATCTGATATTTCAGTTGTTACTTTTTGAGACTATTTTTTAAATGCCCTTCCGCCACGATATCATAAGATAGGGTCGTCTCGGCATTCCACGAAGGAAAATAGATAATTCATCAAACATGATGTCTGATGTCAACAGGAATCACTCATGTTGTCCAAATGAGCAGATTGGGAGTTAATAATCTTTCCCAAGGGAAAAAAAAACGAAAGTCCCTGAAGCATGGCTCGAACCCAGGACCTTCCGTGTCACAGTGCATTGCCTTAACCATTCGGCCACTTCGCCCCCTTTTGAGACTATGGCTATTGTCACTTTTTGAAATTTTACGAATTAAAATTAAACTGAGCCTTTATATAACGAGGACGAGAGACGCATGCGCACAACCAACATGACGTTCTCTCTCTAATAACTTTTCCGCCGGTGACGTCACAGACTATGGGTGACGTCCAATCAAGGGACGCTACTCTTCCGCTAATCTCATTCCCTATAGAGCAGTAAAGTTAGGTGCCCCAAACGTAAACAATAACAAGTTGCTAGTGATTTCCGTTAGGGACCGGAATAATTTACGCACAATATAGGTCTCCCAATTTTGTAGTTTGAGTTGTAGGCAATACACTTTCAGTATTGAAAATATGTTTACATAAAATCTAACAGTTGCAGAAATAATAATATAAGGCTAAATTATTATGAAAATCAGGCTCCGAATAATTCTCGTTTTGTTCACACCAGCGCAATAATTTGCTCTGGTCTAAAATAGATAGACTGTAACTTTTGATAAATTTTAGAAAATTTTACCTTTTGTTCCATAAAATATCCATATCTAGACATTATTTGATGCATGATCGAGTATTTATGAATATGTGTTTCTTTTGCCACCTAACAGCCAAATTTTAAAGGTTATTTTTTTCTATTATTTACATTGGAACGTGAGCTGTCAAGACAGGAACATGTGGTTTGCCACGTGCTTCTCGACCTTTGTTTACGTTTTGGGCACCTAACTTTACTGCTCTATAGGCAGATTCTTATGATTACGGGGCGTGAAAGAGCAAGGATGGATGATCTTTATTGATGATCAGCATATATCTAGACTAGAAAACAAGATAACACCAATCTGAAGCCAGAAGATCATTTACTCAAGGGAGTGTATTCAGTCCACCGGAAGAGTAGCATTACACTTCCAAAGAAATAGGAACCAGTTTTTTTGACATCACAATTTTCTTCCCTATTCATCTCCACATATTACCGGTTTGAGGCGGCGGGTCACATCTATCAAAATATATCAATTTTATCCTGATAGGTAGAGAAGATATCCAAAAGAAAAAAAATATTATGGATTATTGATTTTCTTTTCTTTTCTTTTTCAATTTTTTTGGTTATTAAATAACACACTCATTTCAGTTTGATTAATCCTAACCGTCTGTTGCTATCAGCTAGCATGACAAACATAAAACAGATTTCAAAGACTTAGCCAGCTTACATAATACATCATCCCAGAAAATCAACACTGAATTCCATCCCTGCCATTACCATTTCTGAAAATCCCATCACATTATAATAATAATAAAATAAACTGACCGGGCAAAAATGGGAAAATAAAACTTGCAAAATAAATAATAAATCACATTTTCACCTCCCGGACATTAACCGGGATAGAGAAAAGAAATGAAGGGGAAGAAGAAGAAAAAAATCCCGCTAATTCGAAGAAAATCGAATAAGAAAGTTGATTTCCCTTCCAATCCAGTTTAAACGTGGGTCGACGTCAGCAGACGACGGGGCGAATATCCGGTTCCGGCTAGAAAAGACGAACTGGTGACTTGAAGAAAATGGCGTCTTACTGAAGTGTCTCAATACACATCTTGGATCTGTTTCTCCATCGGTCGAGAGAGTCCCTAGGGGCAGCGCCTGGAAGGGAAGCAAATAAGTAGTCCGTGAGATGGGATAATTTGAAAGTGGAAAACGATTAGAGAAGATGATAGCGATGATATGAACGAACGGCCTCCAGGAAGATGAAGTGGAAGTGAAAGCATGAGAGCACACAACAACAAATTATAGAATGAGCTAATGTAATGTATGTTTCATTGAATGTGTATAGACGAGATATTACGTCCGTTCTAGTAAACATTATGACCAAATTATGTCTATTAAATTTTATTTCGCCCCCCCCCTTTGTTCTCATGCTCTCTCTCTCTCTCTCTCTCTCTCTCTCTCTCTCTCTCTCTCTCTCTCTCTCGATTTATATGTGAGCCCTCGCCTCAAAGCGGTATTATGTCGGGATGACTAAGATGCTGAATAGTGGAATTTATAGCCAGAAATATCAGACTTGGGTTGAGTTTGTTTGTTTTATTGAGGACAGTGATTATCATATTTTACAGTCTTGAATTGCGATAATTTATATTTTTAACCAGTGTAACTTTAATTTGACTTTTTAAGAATATGATTCATTCTGACATAATACCGTTTCGACACGATAGTTCACACACACACACACACACACACACACACACACACAATATATATATATATATATATATATATATATATATATATATATATCTATATATATTATCCTCTTTTTCACGCCTTTTCTTCGATTCCCCTACTTCACCTTTTTATCTTTCTTTCTTTCATTTTTTTTTTCTCTATTTCCGTTTCTAATTTTTACTCATTCCTATTCTCCACTATCCTCTCCACCCGTTCTTCCTCATATTATACGCACTTACAAGCGTGCGAAAACACACACACACACACACACACTCCCTCACACACACACTCACACACATACTTGTTTTATATCACTGTAAAGTGCTTTAGAGCGGGGTGACGCGCTATATTTATTATATATATATATATTATTATATATATATTATTATTATATATTATTATATATATATTATTTATTATTATTATTATTATTATTATTATTATTATTATATTATTATTATTATTATTAGTATTATTATTATCATTATTATTATTATTATTATTATTATTATTATTATTATTATTATTATTGTTATTATTATTGTTATTATTATTATTATTATTATTATTATTATTATTATTATTATATTATTATTATTATTATATTATTATTATTATTGTTATTTAATCCTTGCCCCAAAACATTACTTTGTTGGATGGTTGTTGGTGATTTAGATGTTAAAATAGAATTTACAGCATAAAAACTAAATAAGAAACTTGAGTTAAGTTTATAATATGTTTCTTGGGGAAAATAAAAATAGAATTATAAGGTGCCAAAAAGCAACACATTTTATATTTAACAAAAATATATTTTTTCTGCATCTGTTTGTGCGTCTATGTGTTCTAGTGGTATGACACTCGCTTTCGGATCGGAAGGTCCTGGGTTCGAGGTTTGCTAGGCGAATTGTTAAGTCCTTGGAAAAGGCTCTTTACTCATATTCTCTCACTGAACTCAGTTTTTAAAAACTTTTTAAAACTTTTTAAAAAATGTAAAATATGTGCATGGCCGTTAACAGCATTGTCTCTGTCGGAAAAAAATTGAAATAATATCGCCTAATACGCGTCATATCTCGCTCTATAT
>NC_088360.1:142620856-142640856 GCF_034508935.2 Berghia stephanieae | reverse complement strand
CTTCTCATTTTATACTGGAGTGTGGTAAAGAATATAAGTGAAAAGTTTTTTTCTCTCTCAAGGAATCAACTTCGTGCCGCCCAAAACTGGACTTGAACCTGAGATTTACCGGTCCGAAAGCAAGTGTTATGACACAAAAACCCTTATACTCAAAACCTCACTTCATGATTGGATATAGAACGAATATAAACCAGGCGAATAAACTATAGGTAGTATGCGCTTGGCTAAGAAGCTCATAACATTGCCATCCGGAAGTATAACGGACCAACACACAAAGCTATGTGTAACCATGAACTTTTATAGTATGGATAATACAGTTACGTGAAAATTACTCATAAACGTGGATGGCAAAAAACAATAACAAAGGCTCGATTGACGTCAAGTTCATTCTATCTATATGTCATGTAGAAAGTATCTTGAGACCAAAATAGCAAAATATAAGGATGATTCTATTTTAATGGCGGAGCGCTTAACAATTTCCCAATAATCTACAGTGTATGGTCTATACCAGTCTCTTGATATTCTCCGAGACTTCAGACTGTTTAAAAAGATGAGTAGAATAAATATGAACATTCACATAACGCATTTTCACGGATTTACCATACTCCATGCCCTTCACAATGTTACATTTATGGCACCTTATTTCCATTTCCATAGTAAGGAAAGATAAGAATGAATATCTGGCAAGTTGTGGAAAAATACCTGGTAAACGCGCCCGGGGGAGACAAAGAAAAACACTCATAGACCAACTGAAGGGCTTCACCAACCTAACAATCCAAGAGCTGTTTGAAAAAGCAAGAGACAGGGAGGGATGGAGAGAGATAATTCATGCAGTATCCGAAGCCTGGACCAGGCATGGAACCTAGAAGAAGAAGAATTTCCATTTCATAGAGTACAAGTTGCCTGTTAGGCGTCCTTTTGTACTAACGCTCTTACTGCATCCATCACTGCCAACAGTCAGTTACTCATTCACACCAGAATCAAGAGTGGTAACCTAAGGACCAGAATTTACACGATCAATGTCACCCATTCGGCTACCGACCATGCTAAACATTGCTTTACTTTTGTAACAAGACAATACACCGTGCCGCTGACCTACCGATGACCATTTCTATTTTCATGATCTTCATAAAGCACATTATTATTATTTTTATTTCCCCCCGCCCCCGGACAAAATCAATCAAAAACTCTAAGCTCAAATTTCCATTCAAAGCTCTTCCGACTGGCGTTCTCAATTATCCGATATTCATTTTTCAATTCTGAAAGGATTTGTTATGGAAAAACAAACAAACAAACAAACAAATGTTTTACATCAAAGCATTGAAGTAACGATTATATAAACTCATTGCATAGTATTCTAAAATTTGATTGGCCAGAATGAAGACGATGATGATATCGTCAATATTTACAATGAAAAATACCCTCCTAATTATTGTAATGAATTTGTAAACTACGTGGTTGTCATGGCAACCCTTCCGGATAATCTAATAATAATAATAATAATGCTGTCCTTCATTCATTTCATTAATCGGAGTATCCCCCCAGGCATCTGGTTATAGTCCTATACAAACTCATTATTCAAAGCTAATTAGTGGGTTGGGGACATATATAAACATACTGTGCACGTCTGCAATTTATGCCGCATTTTGGGAGAAAAAAAAAATGTGTTTAAAATTTTGGCCAGAAAATTCGTTCTTCAAATATTGATTGATTATAATGGCACCTACCTCGGCAGAAACTTAAAAAACTAGGACTTTTCCAAAAGAGAGTTTTTTTTCACAACATACTGTGCACGTCTGCAATTTATGCCGTATTTTGGGAGAGGTAAAAAAAAACCAAACATGTGTTTAAACTTTTGGCCAGAAAATTAAATTTGTCCTTCAAATATATACATCGATCGATTATAATGCTACCTAACTTGGCAGAAACTCTCAAAATTTGGATTTTTCCAAGAGAGACTTTTTTGGGGTTTTTTTTCACAAGATGGGGTTCATATGTGACCCTCCGTCTCAAAACGGTATTATGTCGGGATGATTCAGACCCCAAAAAGTGAATTTAGAGATAGATTGATGCGAAATTGGACCTTAATAGTTTTTGCAATGCAAGAAATAGTCTTTATACTCCACCAGAACGTACAGAAATTAAACCCAAGTTGGATATTTGTGGCTATGAATTCAATTTCCCTTACCGAGTGGATCCCGACGATACGGTGGGTCACATATAATATCGAGGACGAGATTTTAAGCCAGTTTTAAAGACGTGGTGTTTTTTTTTTTGGTTTTTGTTGAGATGATGGCGGTGTTGCGATTTTTTTATTATGATACTAAGCTGCTCGAAGCTGTGGAATATAAAAAGGTATAAACAAAAATGAATAGAACAGCTTAAAAAAACAAAAAAAAACAAAACAAAATACCAAACACGGAACGTTTCGGACTCAAAACCCTTCTTCAAAGAAACAAAACCCAATAAAGGCATAAATACTACATTAATAATCACAGGTCCTCTCTGTAAAAGAACATTTCTATGTCGTCGATCTCCAATTTAGTAATATATTTATGACTTTATTGTTTTTGGGGTTTTTTTTATGTTGGCTGAAGAAGGGTTTTGAGCCCAAATCGTTCCGTGTTTGGTATTTTGTTCTTTTTCTTTTTTGTTTTTGAAGCTGTTCTATTCATTTTTATTTATTGCATTTTACAGTCCATACCTTCTTTCCAAGGACTCAGGTAGGCGACGAGCGAGGCTCGAACCCAGGACCTTCCGATCCTAAAACGAATTTCATACCACAAGACCACATTGCCGCATTGCTTTGCAAGGATATTCATTTTAATCATAATACTCTTCAATAGTCGTAACGTCACTTCCTTCCTAATGACGCATGGTAACTTAACAACACTGGCTCTAAACTATCGGAACAATGACGGACGCCCGTATGAAATATTTCTCCGGCGAGCATAAAAGCGTATCCAAATTTTAAAAGAACACATAAATTTGATCATGTTTTGACTTTTACCCATTCTGGTCACAAGACATATGAAAAGTTCTAGCCAGCTTGAAGAATAAAAAGTACTGATTTTCTTTGTTTAGAACCAAGATGGCCGCCGTTCCCGGGCGGCGTGACATCAGACTACTGAATCCAATTGTTCGGAATAAATATTTTTGATGGAATTTAGATGGGAGAGGTGAGTGTTTTGAAATAAAATGAAATTGAAATGAATAATAAATTCAATTACTTTCTTTGGTGTGCGGCTATGTGGTCTTGTGGTATGACACTCGTTTTCGGATCGCAAGGTCCTGGGTTCTAGCCTCGCTCGGCGCATAGTCGAGTCCTTGGAAAAGATTCTTTACTCACATTCTCTCACCATACTCAGGTGTAAAATGAATATCTGGCCGCTACCAGCGTTGTCTCTGTCCGAAAAGAAATTTGTAATATCGCCTAACAGGCGTCATCTCTTGTTCTAAGTGTTGCTGTTGACTAGGGCTTCTTGAAAAGCGCTTTAAACCCGTTTAGTGGATATTGCGCTATATAAAACCTCAATTTTAAAAATATTTTTTAGTCTTATTCAGTCAAGTCAGGAAAGATAGAAGGTAAAAAGAGTAAAGGTAGACCAAGAAAAACATATTTGAATAGTTTGAACAGCTGGGTGACAAAGAAAGAGAAGAGTAATATTATTTTTCTGAGGTTATCTGATCAGAGAGATGAATGGCGTACCATGATCACCGATGTCTGGCACAGACTTGGTACTTGATGAAGAAGAAGATTCAGTCCAGTATGAATTATTTTTTAATTCATGTTTGTCAGTTGATTTTCGTGGGTACAAGGGAAAAGATTGCTATGAAAAAAAGGATATCAACATAAGTATCTATTGTCTTAGTCGGGAGTAATAATAATATTTGGTTTCAGTATGGAATCAATGTTGTTCTCCGTTGATATGATTAAATTATGATAGAGGAAGAAGAGACTGTTTTCAAAAGATAACGATGACAATTATAATTATTTTGGTGTGTAGCCTTATTTATCTAATTCACTATCAATAAATGTTCATTTATGGCCCATCGTCTCAAAACGGTATTATGTCGCAACGATGCATATGCTTAAAAGCCGAATTTAATGTTAAACTGGTCAAAAATATAAATTGTTGGCATTAGCACCCTAAAATATGGTATCCATTCTCCACAATAAAACATACAACTCAACATAAGTCTGATAATTCTGGCTATAAATTCAATATTCAACATCTTAACCATCCCGACTTAATACCGTTTAGAGGCAAAGGGTCACATTTTTGTCAGTGACTTGCGTGGGTACTGGGTGAAGAGATAGCTTTGAATCAATAACGCCGATATCAATTGGTCGGTTGCCATATAATATTTTGTTGCAGTAGGAATTTTTTCTAATTGTCCCATGATTTGATTAAATCAAGATTGTATCTTTACAGGACAGAGTGGCTCATGGTTAGGGTCTTTGCATCGTACCCGAAAGGTACCAAGTCCGATCACCCGTCGCTGCTGCGCTGTGCTGCGGGCTTGAGCAAGTCACTTCTCCCTAGCTCAATTTGAGGCACTGCACTGCGGCTGACGCCTGGGTTATTCAAGTTTTCCCTTCGAATAGACCCTAAAGACACAAATTTCCCCTATGGAATTTTATTATTTTTTATTTTTTTTATTATTTATTTATCTTCTAGAGGTAGAGATTGTTTAAAAAGGATAACTCGACATTTTTAATTATTTTGGTGTGTCGTCTTATTTAGGACAATATGCAATGGGATGGGGTTTTTTGCCAACTGATTTTGATGGTTATCGATTAATAGATTGCTTTTAGACAATAACAATATCAGTAATTATTATTATCATTATTATTATTATTATTATTATTATTATTATTATTATTATTATTATTATTATTATTATTATTATTATCATTATTATTATAGTTATTATGGTATTAATTCATTTCTGTATGGATTTTTTTATTAACATCAGTTGAATGGATTGCAATTAAGATAAACGAAGAGACTGTTTTGAACTAGACCCAGTCTAAATAACAAAATTATTAGTTGTTTTGGTGTGTACAGACAAGAGTTTTATTTAGTTTTAGCATGAAATGGAAATATTTTGTGTGTTTATCGAAGTAGATAGAAAGAGACGAAGGGAGGTTGTTTTGAATCAAAAACTAGATATGATATCAATAATAATTATTGTCTTTGTTCACCAGTTCTATTTAGTTTCAGTATGGAATTGTTGATTTGAATATCTAAATGGACAATCAGAATTTGTTTGGTTCGAAATAAATGACTAGCTAGATACATCACTTTATTTATTTTATGGAATTCTTATTGTTGTCTAGTTGATTTGAATTAATATAGATAGAACTAGAGATTGGTTTGAAATAGATAACCATATCAGTTATTTATTTAGGTGTGTAGTTTTATTTATTTGTTTCGCTTATGGTTTGATAGCATTCTCATTCAATCTGCATTTATACAGACGTGAATTCTTCTTTTTATTATCTTAGCGTAGTGCGGCTATGTGGTCTAGTGGTATGACACTCGCTTTCGGATTGGTAGGTCCTTGGTTCGAGCCTTGCTCGGCGCATAGTTGAGTCCTTGGAAAACGCTCTTTACTCACTTTCTCTCACCGTACTCAGGTGTAAAATGAGTACCTGGCCGTTAACAGCGTTGTCTTTGTCCGAAACAATTGTAATATCGCCTAATGGGCGTCATGTTCCGTCCTACATGTTAAGTGTTGCTGTTGGCCAAGGACCCCGAACCCTTTTAAAGCGCTTTGAACACGTTTAGTGGATATTGCGCTATATAAAAAGCTCAATTGTTTTTTATGGAATGGGGTATTTCTGTCCGTTGATTTGAGCGGATACAAATAAAGAGATTGTTCAACCATTTAACTGTCGTGGATGATGGAGAGCAGAGACGCGTATTTAAAAGTTTGACCAGAAAACTCGTCCTTCAAATATCGATTGATTGATTTAAATGGGAAAACCATCTTGGCAAAAAAACTCTCAAACCTGGGACTTCGCAGGGTCTCAACAGGTGAGAGTTTTTGCCAAGGTGAAGGCCATTTAAACTAATTGATATTTGAAGGACGAGTTTCCTGGTCCAATTGTTAAATACTTGTTGTTTCCAGATTACGGTAGTTATGTGGCAAAAATAATAACGACATCAACCATATTTATCGTTTTGGTCGGTGGTCATATTTCGTTTTCGTTTGGAAATGATATAAATATCAGTTGATTTGATTGAATAACGATGGAGAGAGATAGAGAGGAAGAAACTATTTCAAAACAATAACAATATAGATTACTTGCTTTTGTTTTATTGTCTAATCTAGTCGGTGTGTCTTTTTTACGAAACCCGCCGAAACCCGACGAAACCCGACGAATCCCGACAAAGTTATGGAAGTAGGTAGCAGTGGGGAGTGAACCTGGAACTCAGGGAAATGTACACCATTGGGGAGTGAACCTGGGACTGGGTTTCGGCAGGTTTCGTAAAAAAGAATTAGTGCTTTTTTACGAAACCCGCCGATAACCTTAGTCCCAGGTTCACTCCCGACTGGTGTACACTTCCCCGAGTCTCGGGTTCACTCCCCACAGTTGTCTACTTCCCATAACTTTGCTGGATATTGTCGGGTTTCGGCAGGTTTCGGCGGGTTTCGGCGGGTTTCGTAAAAAAGACAAACCCAATCTAGTTTTATTGTTGAATGTATCGGTTGATTTCAATTAAGATAGATAAACAATCTGTTTTTGAATCAACAACGAAGAAAACTACTTATTTTTGGTTTGTTGTCATAATATCAGCTTGTGGCGAGGGTCTTTTTGTTGGTTGATTTGAATTAAGATAAGTGAATAGATATATTATTTCCAAACAATCACGATATTATAAATGATTTTGGTGGGTGGCCATTTTTTGGGGGGTATCATTTGGATATAAAGGATGGGGATTATTGTTGAAACTATAATTTAAAGTAAATTTTTGAATAATAATAATAATAATAATAATAATAAAATATATATAATAATTAATTTCAATATAGAATATATAATAATAATATAATTAATAATAATAATAATAATATAATTAATAATAATATAATAATAATTAATATAATAATAATTATTATAATAATAATAATAATAATAATATAATAATAATATAATATAATAATAATAATAATAATATAATTATATAATAATAATAATAATTATATCATATACTTATGCATAATACATTTGTCATTTAGTTACACTTATTTTCTCTCTCTCTCTCTCGTCCTCTCTCTCTCTCTCTCTCTCTTCCACTCTCTCTTTCACGCGTGCGATATAATAACATATTCATTTCATTTTCCATTTGTTACATTTGTGGCAATTCGAACCAAATATTATCATCATTTTCAATTGGTCAATTAATCTAACATTAAATAAATTAATCAGTCAATCAGTCAACGCATCAATCCCTAATGATTATAACCAGTATTCATTTTAGTCGGGTAGCCTACTTTATTTTTATTTATGCAAGTTTGTTTGAATGAAAACCCGGGGTGAGATTATTTTGAAACAATAACAATTATTTTGATGATCGACTGTCTCACTTTGTTTCATCAATGTCAGTTGATTTGAATTAAGATAGAAGCAGAATCGATTGTTTGCAAACAATAACGACATCAATTACTCGTTTAAAGATAGAACGAAATTGGATTCAATAGTCTGATGTCACGCGCCCGGCAACGGCGGCCATCTTGGTTCTAAACAAAGAAAATCATTACTTTTTATTCTTCATGCTGGCTAGAACTTTTCATTCCCTTTTCATATGCCTTGTGATCAGAATGTGTAAAAGTCAATACATGATCAAATTGATGGGGTTTTTTACCTCTGGATACGCGTTTAAGCTCGCCGGGGAAATATTTCATACGGCGTCAGCCATTGTTCCGATAGTTTAGAGCCAGTGTTACTAAGTTACCATACGTCATTAGGAAGGAAGTGACAGTACGACTGTTGAAGACTATTGACTTTGTTATTGCATTTTGTTTATGAGTAATTCTCACTTAACTGTATTATCCGCATTATAAAATTTCACGGTTACACAGAGTTTTGTTCTTCTTAGCCAAGCGCATACAATCTATAGATAGTATGCGCTTGGCTAAGGAGCTCATAGCATTGCCATCCGGAAGTATAACGGACCAACACACAAAACTGTATGTATCCATGAACGTTTATAGTCCGGTTAATACAGTTCAGTGAGCATTACTCATAAACGCGGATGGCAAAAAACAATAACAAGGACCCGAATGACGTCATGTTCGAACTATCTATAAATAGAACGAAGTTGTCGTCACTCAGGTCTTTGTCATTGTTTTTATTTCTTTCTTTTTTTTTGTCATTCATGTTTATGATTAATTCTTACTTAACTGTAGTATCCAGACTATAAAAGATCATGGTGGTAACACAGAGTTTATTTCGGATGGCAATATGTGAACCTCTTATTCAGGCGCAACTATCTATTGATAGTATGCATCTGTCGCAGTGCAGCGCCGCAAAGTAAGCTATTTCGAAATGAGTAGCTGAAGGCCACACAACGCGTTGAGCTGTCGAACTCGTTTCCTTGTGGTGCGAAGCAAAGACTATAGATAATATGAAGTTGACGTCACTCGGGTTTTTGTGTTATTGTGTTTTGTCATCCGCGATTATGAGTTATTCTCACTAAACTGTATTATCCAGACTATAAACGTTCAAAGTTACACATATTTTGTGTGTTGGTCCGTTATACTTCTGGATGGCAATGTTGTGAGCTTCTTAGCCAAGCACATACTATCTCTAAATTAAATTGAGCATTTATATAGCGCAATATCCACTTAACGTGCTCAATGCGCTTTACAAGGGGTCCCTGGTCAACAGCAACATTTAACATGTAGGACAAGACATGACGCCTGTTAGGCGATATTACAATTTTTCGGACAAAGACAACGCTGTCAACGGCCAGGTACTCATTTTACACCGGAGTACGGTGAGAGAATGTGAGTAAAGAGTCTTTTCCAAGGACTCAACTATGCGCCGAGCGAGGCTCGAACCCAGGACCTTCCGATCCGAAAGCGAGTGTCATACCACTAGACCACATAGCCGCACGTTAATCATTTTACTTAAAGTCGGGTAGCCTACTTTATTTTTATTTATGCAAGTTTGTTTGAATGAAAACCCGGGGTGAGATTGTTTTGAAACAATAACAATTACAATTGTAATAACCATTAACAATCTCTACCCTGAGCAACGCGGCCACCACCAAAAAAATTATAAGCGGTTGCTATTTTTGCTGACAACTTGATTGAGTACAGAGGAGAGATTATTTTAGGAAGGATAATGATAATGATAGCAATTATATCTATTGGCGGGTAGTCTGAGTCGATTTTAGTTGCAAATTAATTGTCATTTTTGTCTCTTCATTTCGTCACACGACTAATAATAAATCACATTTTTTTTTATCTTTTCTAATTTTTATTTGTGGACAGAAAATTTTTCTTATATAACGTGAGAATTAGAAAAACTCAAACTTGTTAGGAATTTTCAAACCAGAGACTTCTCTTCAACTGGAGCTTTTATATAGTGCATTATCCACTAAACCTGCTCAAAGCGCTTTGCAAGGGATTAACAGCAACATGAAAAACCTGATGAACGAGACATGACGCCTGCTAGGCGATATTACAAATATTTTTTTTTGACAGAGGCAACGCTGTTAACGGACAGGTACTGATTTTGCACCTGAGTACGGTGAGAGGATGTGAGTAAAGAGCCTTTTCCAAGGATTCAACTCTGCGCCGAGCGAGACACGAAACCAGGGCATTCCGATCCGAAAGCGAGTGTTATACCACTAGACCAGATAGCATCACCAAAATTTAAAAAAAAAAAAAAAAGAAAAAGAAAAAAAAACCAAAAAAAAAAAAATAAATAAATAAAAACCCCAAAAGATCACGAGGAATGTATTTCATAATAATAATAATTGTGTCAATTATGCCTGATAGTGGGAAATGGTTATGCCTGTTATAGAAAGTCTATTCTATTATTGTTTTATGACAGGTCGAAAGCAGACAATTTGGTATCAATTATTTTTGTTTACGGGTGTCATTTATATCAATTTGTGTCAATTTTTAGAAGGAGTCAATTATTTGTGACTTATTGAATAATGATGATGATGATGATGATGATAATGATAATAATGATAATAATAATAATAATATAATAATAATAATAATAATAATAATAATAATAATAATAATAATAATAATAATAATAATAATAATAATAATCATAATAATGATAATAATTATAACAATAATAATAATAATAATAATAATAATAATAATAATAATAATAATAATAATAATGGTAATAATAATAATAAAATTTGAGAGAGAGATAGAGATATAGATAGACTGGGAAAAATGATAAAAAATACAGATAGACAGATAGATAGATAGATAGATATATATATATATATATATATATATATATATATATATATATATATATATATATATATATATAAGGATTAAAATATTTAACAACAACAAACCTTGGGTCAACAAACGAGTTAAGTTATTTATAAATATGAAGAAAATCGCTCATATGAGTGGGGACAAAAACAAGCAGCACGAGGCAGAAAAAACAATTAAAGAGGGTAATTTATGAAGAAAAACGTAAATATAAAGATAAAATGGAAACAAACCTTAAAAATTCAAATGCATCGCAGGCGTGGAGGATGATTAAAGAAATGGGTGGCGTTAACAACAAAAAGACAGATTTTAACAATGACACACATATGAATATCGAGGAATTAAATAAGTTTTACTGTCGATTCGACACCATTGACCCAGTACTTTCAAAAATTAATATCATAACAAAAAATACGTCTCCTCCGCCAGAAATCGAAGAAGAGGCGGTCATCAATGTTCTTAAATTATGTAAAAAGAAAAAAGCACCAGGTCCAGATGGACTTAGTGGGGAACTCATTTCAAACTGTAACAACCAACTAGCTGTCCCTTTCTTGCCTATTTTCCAACGTTCAATAGATGAACAGAAAATCCCAATTATATGGAAAACATCGACTATAATTCCAGTACCCAAAAAGAATCCACCAACTCAGCTGAATGATTATAGACCTGTTGCTTTAACATCAATTATTATGAAATGTCTGGAAAAAATTCTGAAAAGAGAGCTGTTGCAATTTATATATGACCAACACATACTTGATCCATATCAGTTTGCCTACCAACAAAATCTTAGTGTGGAAGACGCACTCCTCACAGTGATGCATTCAATATCAAATCACTTGGATGTTTCACCCGCCAACTACTGCCGAATCCTATACGTCGATTTTTCGTCTGCCTTTAATGCCATGAAAACCAACATATTAATCAGTAAACTGCATGCTCTAAACCTTCCCCATTACCTCATCAACTGGTATAACAACTTTCTCATCGATCGCCCCAACATGTCAGAGTAGGCTCAAATATATCATCAGTAAAAACTCTTTCAAACGGATGCCCACAAGGGTGTGTAAGCTCACCTCTACTTTACATCCTCTATACAAACGATTGTGTGGCTAGCTTTGATAACTGCCAACTCATCAAGTATGCTGATGACACCGCAATACTCGGCCTGCTCAATGATTCCGTCTCCGAATTTAAATACACTGAGCAAGTTAGTAAATTCAGCAAATGGTGTGCCGATAACTGTCTAGAGCTCAATGTAACAAAAACAAAGGAACAACTGTTTGATCACAGAAAAATAGGAAAAAGAGCAAGACAAATAACAAAAATTAACAATCAGGCGGTTGAAACTGTTGAAACGTTTAAATACCTTGGTGTAATTATAGATAACAGTCTAAGATTTGAATCGCACACCAACAATGTCATCAAAAAATGTAACCAGCGCTTGTATATACTCAGAAAATTAAGGTCTTTCAATGTGAACAGAAAGACCATGATACAAATCTACAAGTCATTAATATTGAGTATCGTTTCGTTTGGCATCACAACGTGGTATGGAAGCTGTGGAACAAAAGAAAAATCCAAACTACATAGAACCCTCAGAGAGGCTTCAAAAATAATTAACACAGACCTTAGAAGCCTTGACACAACTTATATTAATGCAGTTGAGAAGAAATCTTTTAACATTATCAACGAAAAGAGGCATCCGCTGAACGAAAAATTCCAACTTCTGCGCTCCGGAAGACGGTATCTAGAAGCAAAATGTCGGACAAATCGACATAAGACAACCTTCATTCCAACCGCCATAAAATTAATTAACAAATCTTCTGTGGAAAAATGAGACAACCAATGAAAATAACGAGAAGCAGTGTCGTGAATCATCATCATCGACATTGCCGCCGTCGTTATCATCATCATCATCATCATCATCATCATCATCATCATCATCATCATCATCATCATTATCGTAGTCATCATCATCATCATCATCATCATCATCATCATCATCATCATCATCATCATCATCATCATCATCATCACAATCATTGCCATCTTCTTCTTAATATAAGACACTATATTTATAATATGGTTATCTGCTGTCCCAGCAAATATATCGTATCGTTCTATCTGTCTGTGTGTGTGTCTGTGTGTATGTATTATATGTATGTATGTATGTATGTATGTATGTATGTATGTATGTATGTATGTATGTATGTATGTATGAATGTAGGCATGCATATACGATGATATGCTGGTTTGTATGTATGTCTGCATGTATGTATGTATGTATGTATATGTGTTTGTATGTACGCTCATTTCTTTTGTATACATGTGTAGAAACAATGTGCAAGCGTGTATGTTCGTGTATGGCTGTGTCTGTATTTGTAAATGTGTTGATGTTCATACCATGAACCAAACTGAGCATTGTTTACCTCACATGAATTGCCTTTAATTTGGACAATAAAGATTATTATTATTATTATTATATATATATTATATATATATATATTATATATATATATATATATATATATAGATAGATAGATAGATAGATAGATAGATAGATAGATATTTAGATAGATAGATTGATAGATAAGTAGAAAATGAAACAGACAGACATACAGACAGACTCTATAAATGAGCAAATGAATAGACGGATAAACAGAGAGATAGAGATAGATGGATAACTAAAGAAGACAACAAATAAATTCATACAGATACAAACAAATAGCGCAATAGACATATGGAAGGAACAAAAGAATGAAACAGTGAAACGCATAAATAAACAGAGGGATTGACGATTCATAGATAGACGGATGGATGGAAAAAAGAATAAAAGAGAGAAATATACAGCTAGATCGATAGATTTGATGGTGATAAACGACAGGGTATCAAGTTCAATTCCCATAAAACATCGTCGTAGATAAATAAATGATTTATTGTGTATGTGTCGTTGGATGATGTGGGTGGAGGGAGGAGACGAGGGGGAAAGGGGGGGGGGGGTCAGATAGGATGGTGGAGGAAAGTGTGTGTGTGTGTGTGTGTGTGTGTGTGTGTGTGTGGGAGGGGGGGGGGGGGTTGTGAAAACATCCTTGGTCGTACGAGATTTGAATTTATTACAAATTTGTTCCGTCTCCTAACCTCGTCTCTCTCAGGGACGTGATGGGAATTCTACAATATATATTAAGTCTCGCTTACTTTAGGTGTATGTGTGTGTGTGTGTGTGTGTGTGTGTGTGTGTGTGTGTGTGTGTGGCCCGGGGGGGGGGGGGGTAGTTGCTAAAGCACTCGCTTATAGATAGTATGCAGATGACGTCACTCAGGCCTTTGTTATTGTTTTTGCCATCCGCGTTTGTGAGTTGTTCTCATTAAACTGTATTAACCAGACTATGAAAGTTCATGGTTACACAGAGTTTGTGTGTTGGTCCGTCATACTTCCGAATGGCAATGTTTTGAGCTTCTCAGTCAAGTGCATACTTTCGACGTGTACATACATACAGGTCTGACATCCTTACTCACTTAGTTTAACATTGTTGTTGTAATGGACAGTATTTTGAGTCATGGTTTGAGATTTCCATTACAACAATAAGCCAATAAGACATTGGTTGAGTTATCAGACCTGCAAATAAGTGCACATCGATCGATATCCACTGTTCTCAAAAGGCGGTGGAAACACTTAACACGGAAATTGACACACATGACGCCTGTAAAGCCTTATACTATTTTCCCATACATTGACAACGCTGATAAAATCTACTAGGTACTCAATTTAAATCAGAGCATGATTAAGACATGTGAGAAAAAGCACCTTCTCCGATGACTCAACATTTAGCAAACCCCTCCCCTCCACACACACACACACACACACACACACACACACACACTTGTTCATGAGAGAGACGAGGTTAGGAGACCGAACAAATTTGTAATAAATAAGTTCAAATCGCGTACGACCAAGGATGTTTTCACAACCCCCCCCCCCCCTCTCACACACACACACACACACACACACACACACACGGGACTTAAACACGAGACTTACAGACAGGTCACAAGCCGATTGGCTTACCAATACCAATAGATAGAATGCGCTTGGCCAAGGAGTTCACAACATTGCCATCCGGAAGTATAACGGATCAACACACAAACTCTGTGTAACCATGAACGTTTCTAGTCAGGTTAATACAGTTTAGTGAGAACAACTCACAAACGCGGATGGCAAAAACAATAACAAAGGCCTGAGTGACGTCATCTTCGAAATATCTATAGACCACAAAGCCAAACCACGTCTTTACAAATAAGTGGGCGGAGTCGAATTCAAAACGAACATTTTTGTGTGGCACAAATCTCATCATTGCTAATTTCCTGGATTTTTATCCTGTCTGTCTGTCTGTCTGTATGTCTGTCTGTCTGGCACAATCCCAAGCATATTATCTGTCTCTTACAGGTTCCGTGATTGTTCATCATCGAGGACCAGGTAATTCAGTCAGTAGAGTAGTGGACTCAAACACAAAGGATCTCGTTCGAACCTACCTAGGCAATGTTAGATAATATATATTCGCCGTGAGGTTCCAGTTTGAGTTGAGAGTTTTTATCCAAGATTGGGGGGGGGGGGGGGGGGGGGGGGGGGGGGGAAGTCATTTTAATTGATCGATATTTGAAGGACGAGGTTTCTCGCCAAAATTTTATATAAGTGTTTTTCCAGAGTACGGCCGCTCTGCCCAGCATGTCCACTCATTAACAATCGGATAGCTGAGATTGTTAGATCTCGAATTAAGTAGTTTACTGTAGATTAGTTAGAAGCTCGCAAAAATATTGTTTCTGTCCCCTTAACACTGTCCCCTTAAATAAACGGGGATGAATTTTAGCTCATTAGCCTTTAGCATCTGAAAAGAAAACTACTTTAGTGTTAAAGTGGGACCCTTGCATCAAAACGGTTTTTTGTCGTCTTGGTTTAGTTGCCAAAAGACAATTCATTATCAAATATTTGAGAATTTATTTTTCTAATTAATTGCTGAGAAGGAATAGGGAATGAGATTAGCGGAAGAGTAGCGTCCCTTGATTGGACGTCACCCATAGTCTGTGACGTCACCGGCGGAAAAGTTATTAGAGAGAGAACGACATGTTGGTTGTGCGCATGCGCCTCTCGTCCTCGCTTCCGGTGAAAGCGGCTTGAGACATTTCAAAACCAAATTGACGTTCTCTCTGTAAGGTGACGTCATTTCAAAGGACGCTACTCTTCCGCTAATCTCATTCCCTATACGGTTTCTACAAGGTAACAAGTTCCCATTTCTTGTCATTCAAACTTTAAAATGTCATTTTGATAAATGATTTATCACTACAAAAATAGTTCTGAGGGGCGGGTCAAAAAGCTAATTATACTTTTGGAAAATTGGATCTTTAGTAACAGTCTCACGAAAAAATTTAACCAATCGTCACCAAATTTCGTTTGGTGTTTACAATTGGATTCAGTAGTCTGATTTCATCCCGCCCGGCAACGGATACGCTTTTATGCTCGGCGGAGAAATATTTCATACGGGCGTCCGCCATTGTTCCGATAGTTTAGAGCCAGTGTTGCTAAGTTACCATGCGTCATTAAGAAGGAAGTGACGTTACGACTATTGAATCCTATTGCCATGAAGTATATTATGAGGGGTAAAGTTGCTGGGAAGAAAAGAAGAGGGAGACAGAGGATAGATTACATTGACAATCTGAACGGATGGATTGATGGAGGAGGAACAGGAATCGAGCTATTGAGAAGATATGAGGACAGATATGGTTGGAGGGACATGATCACCGATGTCTGCAACAGGCCTGGCACTTGATGATAATGATGATATGATAAGATTGATTAGACATCACGATCAAATTAATATAAAATTTATAGATAGTATGCGAGCGGCTAAGAAGCTCACAACATTGCTATCCGGAAGTATAACGGATCAACAGACAAAACTATGTGTAATATTGAACGTTTATAGTCTGGTTCATACAATTTAGTGAGACTTACTCATAAACGTTGATGGCAAAAAAAAAAAAAAGAAAAAAAAAAAAAAAAACAATAACAAAGACCAGAGTGACGTCACCTTCGTTCTATCTATATGAAGATGCAATGCAGGCTGTCAGATCAGCGGATCCTTGGTTCGGATAAATAAATTCTAATCTTCCAGAAAAGTGTCCATCTTTCTATATCGCTAAACAAATAATAATAAAGGAAAAGAAAAGAAAACAGTGAAGAAATTGTTGTTGTACGTCAACCGCACTCCATATATAGATGGAACGAAAGTGACATCACTTAGCTCGTTGTTTTTAGATATCCATTTTGGTGATTAGTTCTCACTTAACAATATCAATTAGACTTACAATTTCAAGGTTGAACATAGTTTAGTGTGTTGGTACATTATATCCGGCTGGCGGGTGTTGTGATTTTTTAAAAAGGAAATAAACGCATTGCATAAATATAGATACAGTGCGCTTGGCTTAGGAATTCTCAACATTTGCCATCCGGAAACAAAACTATGTGTAACTTTAAACGTCTATAATAGTCTGGTTCATACAGGTTAGTGAGAATAGCTCATAACATAGATGGCAAAAAGAAAAAGAAAAAAAAAATAACAAAGACCTGAGTGACGTCAAAGTCGTTCTATCTATACCTTTCACCTTTTTAATTCACTCAATCATCCTCTCACTTTCAGAGATCTTGAAATTGTGCCAATTCAACACAGTACGAACTGGTACTGCTACATTTTATGCTAAATACTCTTCAACAGACGTAACGTTACTTTCCTGGTAATGACGCATGGTAACTTAGTAACTGGCTCTAAACTATCGGAAAAATTGCGGACGCTCTTATAAAATATTTCTCCGACGAGCATAAAAGCGTATCCATAGGGGAAAAAACATTATAAATCTGATCATGTTTTGACTTTTACACATTCTGATCGCAAGACAATTGAAAATTTCTAATCAGCATGAAGAATAAAAAGGCCCGATTTTCATTGTTTAGAACCACGATGGCCGCTGCTGCTGGGCGACGTGACATCAGACTATTGAATCCAATTGTGTTTATACTTCCAGTTTCCGAACTTGTAAATATAGATAGAGCTTTCTGTGGGCAATTCAATCACTGATAAGTAGAAAGGTGTGAGTGAATGAAAACAAACTTTTAGAATCACACATTTTCTTTCGACCCCAAACAATTTAAAAAAAACTGTACTACCTACACCAGACTGTCCTTAGTACTTTAGAGCCCCAATGGACTCGGTGAAGCCGGAGTTTATCCCGGTTTTTATAGCGTGAAACGGAAAAAAAGCAATTGCTTGCTATCATTCGGATAGGACGTCAGTCTATCGCAAAGTACTCTCTGACAAATATCACAGAACATGCTATCGAATTACTACTGTGTGGACAAACAGAGGGCGTGGGGGGGGGGGCATTAAAATATCTCGATTTCACCCGGGTTCGATCTCGATTCTTTTGCGTGTGAAGCGAGAATACCTGCTGGGCAATCGAGACCGCCGACAAGAGACGGCATGTGGTGAGAAAAGTCTAAACATCTAGCGTATTCTTTGTTTATCTTTGAATAATTGAATTCGTGACGCGTCTTGTGCTCTTCTGCTATGTAACTCGTCTTCGGACCCGTGCGATGGAATACCGTCCTTTCCAAAGGGCAGCAAGCAACTGTTATTGCCCCAATCACGCTATAGAATTCCATGTGAACTCTGGCTCCAACAACTAGTGTTTTCTATGTTTACCTTTGACTAGTTAAATTCATGACGCGTGCGTTGTGGTTTTGTGGTATGACAATTGCCTTCAGACCTGTAGGTCCATGGTTCGAGTCCCGTTGCAGGCTGCGCCAAGTTGAGTCATTGAAAAATGTTCTTTACTTACATTTTCTCAAAGTAATCAAGTGTGAAAGGAGTAACTGGCCGGTATGAGCGTTGTTCTATCTAAAATATTTTTTTTTTAAATAACACCTCACCTATCGCAATGTCTCGTCGTTACACGTTAAGTGCTGCAGATAGATTGGGACTCTTAGTAAAGCACTTTGACCACATTAGGTAGATATTGCGCTATATAAAAAAAAATACCCAAGTTGCTTTAAATGATAGGAATAACATGGACGGACTACAGATTGATAATTTTATTGAGTTGTGATAACACAATTATATTCAATAAATCTTGCGGGGTCTATGTGGTCTTCTGGTATGACACTCGCTTTCGGATCGGAAAGTCCTGAGTTCGAGCCTCGCTCGGCGCATAGTTGAGTCCTTGGAAAAGGCTCTTTTTTACTCACATTCTCTCATCGTACTTAGGTGTAAAATGAGTACATGGCCATTAACAGAGGTGTCCCTTTCAGAAAAAAAATTGTAATATCGCCTAACAAGCCTCATGTCTCGTTCTACTTGTTAAGTATGCTGTTGGTCAGGGAGACCTTGTAGAGCGCTTTGAGCACCTATAGTGGATATTGCGCTATATAAAAGTTCACTGTTTTTAAATGTAAAAGCTAAAGTTTTTTAAAGAGTGGACTGATAATTTTGATGAGAGTCATAACATCTTCATTTCAATAAATCTTTTATACTAAAAAATGAGGGCTGAATAAGATGAGTGTACTTTAAGTTCAGTTGATACTGACTTCTCTAAATTAAGAAGAAAAAACAACACGTATTTAATATTTTGGCCAGAAAACTCGTCCTTCAAATATCGATCAATTGATTAAGATTACTCTTATCTTGGCAAAAAAAAAAACAAAAAAAAAAACTCCCAAACTTAGGCTTGTTCTAGCAATGAAAATCCTGTCACATTTCAATGAAGAAGTCTTTTTTCCCGACTGGCACTTTTAATAAATCGATGTTGAACGGGTTTTATTTTTACTTTTTTATTATATTATTTAGGCACTCATTCATCATTGTTTTTCCATTAATTCTAACTTCCGGGGCGGGGCGTATTGCCGAACAGCTGATCACGTCAATGAAGAGAAAAAATAGAGTGAGTTCGATGCTGTCTTGTGAGCCATTAATCTCGATGTAATACGTCTTATTATTTCAGGCTGGGGGTAGGTGGGGGGTGTGTGTGGGGGAGGGGGGGGGGGGTCACGATAGCTCAGTTCATAGAGCTCCACACGAAAAGGGACCAATATTGATCACGGGTGCATGCAGATTTTTCCAGACCTCCCTCCCCCTCCCCCCCCCCAACCTCCTCCGTTCACACAGAAGTGGTTGGGTGGCTGGGTCTGTTAGAACTGGCGGAAATACTTTGCGATAGATTTAGAGTTCTATCCAAATGGTAGCAAATAAATGCTATTGTTCGTTTCACGTTAAAGAAACTGGGATTAACTCCGGCTGCATGTGCCTAATGTCTCTGACGGGATGTTTAAAAAATCAAGACGCACTCCCTCCCTCACACATACATGCAGAGGGAGAGAAACATATATTCAGATAGATAAATATTTATATAAATAGATAGATAGATAGATAGATAGATAGATAGATAGATAGATAGATAGAGAGATAG
>NC_088360.1:142608356-142615856 GCF_034508935.2 Berghia stephanieae | reverse complement strand
TCATTATCTGAAACTGTGTGTATGAAACAGCAAATTGTTCATATCGGAAACTGTGTGTATCAAACAGCAGATTGCTCATTATCTGAAACTGTTTGTATCAAACAGCAGATTTTTCATTATCTGAAACTGTGTTTGTGTGTATGAAACAGCAGATTGTTCATTATCTGAAACTGTGTTTGTGTATGAAACAGCAGATTGTTCATTATCTGAAACAGTGTGTGTGTGTATGAAACAGCAGATTGCTCATTATCTGAAACTGTGTGTGTGTGTGTGTGTGTATGAAACAGCAGATTGCTCATTATCTGAAACTGTGTGTGTGTGTGTGTGTGTGTGTATGAAACAGCAGATTGCTCATTATCTGAAACTGTGTGTGTGTGTGTGTGTGTGTGTGTTTGTGTGTATGAAACGGTAGATTGCTCATTATCTGAAACTGTGTGTATGACACAGCAGATTGCTCATTATTTGAAACTGTGTGTGTGTATGAAACAGCAGATTGCTCATTATCTGAAACTGCGTGTGTATGAAACAGCAGATTGCTCATTATCTGAACCTGTGTGTGTGTATAGAACAGCAGGTTGTTCATTTTCTGATACTGTGTCTGTATGAAACAGTAACATACATAGCAGAATGAAAAATACAAGAAAAAATAACATCCCAAAATCAGCCCACGTCGAATGTCAAATGTGGAGTTGAAACACGCTAATTTTTTGAGTGGGCTTTTTTCTTTCCTTGTACTATTATGTGCGGCAATTTGGTTTAGTGGTATGACACTCGCTTTCGGATCGGAAGGTCCTGGATTCTAACTTCGCTGGGCGCATGTTGAGTTCTTGTAAAAGGCTCTCTACTCACATTATCTCACCGTCCCCGGGTGTAAAATGAGTAACTGGCCGTTAACAGCGCGTTGTTTCTGTTGGGAAAAAAATGCAATATCGCCTATCAGACGTTATTTCTTGTTCTACATGTTACGTGTTGCTGTGGGTCAGGGACAACTTGTAAATCGCTTTGAGCATGTTTAGTGGATATTGCGCTATATAAAAGCTCAAGTGTTTCCTTTTACTGCTGTTTCTCCTTTGTCTGGGTCCACCTTTTCAGATTTTCATCCCACACCAGTTCCTGCTCCCCAATTTGTCTCTTTAATATTCATTACTGAAATTCAAAATTAGATTTTTACCCACGTCAACATATGTGACCCTTCGCTTCAAAACGGTATTAAGTCGGGATGTTTGAGATGTTGAAAATTGAATTTATAGCCAGAAATATCAGACTTGTGTTGAGTTGTATGTTTTATTGTGGAGAATGGATACCATATTTTACGGTGCAAATGCCAACAATTTATATTTTTGACCAGTTTAACATTAATTTCGGCATTTAAGCATATGCTTCGTTGCGACAAATACCGTTTTGAGACGATGGGTCACATATATTCAGATCTGATTACCAAACATAATTTTCGGCTTGATTTTTAAAAAAATGATGTAATGGACACCTTGTTGCGTTGATTTGAGCCCAACTGGATTATCATACCTGTACATATAAAACAGAACATTTATATAGGGCAATATCCACTTATCGTGCTCAAAGTGCTTTACAAGGTGTCCCTGACCAACAGCAACACGTAACATGTAGAACGAAACATGACGCCTATTATTAGGCGATTATACATGTTTCCTACAGAGACTCATTTTACACCTGAGTACGGTGAGAGAATAATATGAGTGCAGAACCTTTTCCAAGCAAGGCTCAACTATGCGTCGAGCGAGGCTCGAACCCAAGACCTTCCGATCCGAAAGTGATTGTCAAACCACAATACCACAAGACCACATTATTTTTTTTTTTAACGATAACTACTACGTTACTAGTGTGCATCTTGTGTGAGTGTGTCTATGTCAATATTGTATTGTTATAAATGTGTAACCAAATGACAAATTGCCACTTTTTTGGGGACAATAAAGATATATTATTATTATTATTATTATTATTATTATTATTATTATTATTATTATTATTATTATTATTATTATTATTATTATTATTATTATTATTATTATTATTATTATTATTATTATTATTATTATTATTATTATTATTATTATTATATTATTATTATTATTATTATTATTATTATTATTATTATTATTATTATTTATTATTATTATTATTATCATTATTATTATTATTATATCTGTACATATGTACACTTTGATCTATACCTTCAATGATTAATGCCATTCCGTTCAACAATACATAGATCTATCTCTAATCCATTTTCCCCTATGGCATGTAATGTGAAGATAATGAAATTCATAAAATCACGCCAGAGGGTAGGAAAAACTCCTGACAACACCCAGTAACCCAGATATGACGAACTGAAGAACTTTTAATTCTCTACAAGTGATACTGAATTTCTGTTAGTCTATCTTATCTACCATTATTTATTTGGTTATAACAGCAGATTTAATCCTCATCAACCATACAAAAATGGTGAAATTCATTCTTGCACGTCATAGTAGCATCCCCTCCTAGTCTATGTTATCTACCATTTTTTATTTGATTATAACAGCAGATTTAACCTTTATCAATCACAAAAAAATGGTGAAATTCATTCTTGCACGTCATAGTAGCACCCCCCCCCCTACCCCTTCACCCAAAGCAACACCCAGATACAGTGAACTCAAAAACGGTTAACCCTCTGTAGGTCAGATTGGATTTATTTCATTCTATGTTACCTCTCTTTATATCTTTAAAAAATTGAGCTTTATATAGCGAAATATCCAATAAATGTGCTCAAAGCGCTTTACAAGGGTTCCCTGGTCAACAGCAACACTTAACATGTAGGACGGGACATGACGCCTGTTACGCGATATTACAATTTTTCGGACAAAGACAACGCTGTTAACGGCCGGGTACTCATTTTACACTTGAGTACGGTGAGAGAATGTGAGTATAGAGCCTTTACCAAGGACTCAACTATTCGCCGAGCGCGAGGCTCGAACTCAGGACCAACCGATCCGAAAGCGAGTGTCATAGACCACTAGACTTACTTACTTACTTATCCGAACCAGCGACCGCCTGAGCTCTAGCCCTTCGGTCTTGTGCCATGACGTAGAAGTTAGATGTCTTTTGTAGTTGTTCCAGGTGACTATAAAGTGTGTTACTGATGCTTGGATTTGGTGGGAGGAATGTGCATCTCAGGTCTTCAAGAGGTTGACATTCAAGCAAGTGGTGTGTTACTGTTTCATTGGGGTGTTGACATAGGGGGCAGGAAGGGGATGTGTCTTTTGTAATTTTGCTTAAATGGTTGTTGAGCGGTATGTGTTGTGTTCTTAGTTGAAAGATGATGCTTTGCTGGTGTCTTCTGAGCTTATTTAGGCAATCAGTCTTTACAGGAGTGGTCATATGGGAAAACATACATCTACCCGTGGTGCTCATTGCCCAACTGTTCATCCATTCTTCTCTCTTATTTGTTTTGATTATTTGTTTGTGTTTGTATAGACCACTAGACCACACAGCCGGTAATAGCCGGTATTTGGTAATAAAGTAGTCCGTCGACGGTGGTCATGAGGCAATAGCTAGATGGGATGGTAGTTTATCGCAAGTACTTTCCGCCAGATCTAACTGTACCAAATACCCAATCACTCCTGAGTGGAAAAAAAAATTTCGCCCTCACCCAGGGTCGAACTTGGTTCTTTTGCTTGTGTAGCGAGTGCACTACCAACTGAGCTATCGGGACCCTCTTATTAATTAAAGCAGCAGATTTAACCATTATCTCATGGAAAATAATGAAATTCTCACTTTTAACCAAAAATTCAATTCATTGACTCACTCAATCCTAGAGATTTTTGCTACTTTTCAAAATTGGAAAAAATGTATTATAAATGAGCATGTGTATAGATATTTTCATTCAACTACAATGAATGAACGTGTAAACATAAAGAACATTAGCTATGATACTTTGACTATAATTTGTCTCAGAAAAATGAAACCAATTAGCATGGGGTAAAAGTAACTCCGGACATACTACGGATATAGTCTGTGTTACTGGGTGGGGATCCTGACCTCCCATATTGGGCAGTGGGGTACACACTTTGTCTTGGAATGAGCTTACGGTACTTGTTTTTTTTCCTGGCCCTGGTCGGAGTCCTATCTGGGAGGGAAGCAGCCAAATGCATAGTTATTGTTTTGGGAGATGATATTTTTTTCCTTGTAAATCATCTCTCTGTTATGCATTATTATATTTGTTATTTTTAATGTAAAATGTAAGCATTTGATTGTATTCCTCTTTGTTGGATTCTGTGCTTGTGTCTGGATGAGACTTATAGGTGATCTCAAGCTAAGTACATTGGTGGTATGCTTTTGGAATCTACATCTGATCTCTATTTGTTCTCAGTTCCCCTTGCCTTACTTTCTCTGGGTGCTTTAATTGTAATTCTAGAACTTTTTACAATTCCATTTTCTTCCTTTTTACTGGTGCTGATATAACCTAAATGACTAAATGTGTTGCAAGCGCGGTAAAACCCTTAAACCCTTAAACATAGTCGGTGTTAGGGTTGAGTGAGTTAAAGGCGGAGATAATTCAGGCACCAGCCACAAGGCAGATATGCAAAAATAGCAAGATAGGCCAAGTTTCTTGTTAAAGTTAAGATATTCTGTCATGGGATTCGAACCTTGGTCCAACCAGGTAGAAACACAATGCAATGTCCATTCGACCGTTTAACCCCAAGATCAGTTTTCATTGAGGGACTCGAATACTGATGATTATGATGATGATGATGATGATAATAATAATAATAATAATAATAATAATAATAATAATAATAGCAATAACTATTTCTAACAATATAGCGCCTGTCACCGAAGCCTCAAAACATTTGAAATCGAACTGCACTGGCAAATAGTTAATTTTCAGCTATCTTGAGCGGAAAATCCACAATGCACTAATATCGACTACCCTGCCAATAAAATTGGATAGCTTTTAACCACATTCATAGTTTTTAAAAAAAATATTGCAAAAGCATGTTTCAAAAATAGGTATTCTACATGCAAAACACTTCGAAAATGATCATGATGAAGTGATAATTCTCGTAGCCATCGACTGTGAAATTTCTAAAGAAGACGATCTGTTGATTGTTCAGGTTATAGTAATCCGATTCCTTCCCCGCTTATTTTCAACTCTTCCGTTTCCCTATAATAGCACACCAGAATTGGATTCAGTAGTCTGATGTCACGCCGCCCGGCAACGGCGGTGATCTTGGTTCTAAACAAAGAAAATCATTACTTTCTATTCTTCAAGCTGGCTAGAACTTTTCATATGTCTTGTGACCAGAATGTGTAAAAGTCAAAACATGATCAAGTTTATGTTTTTTTCCCCTCTGGATACGCTTTTATGCTCGCCGGAGAAATATTTCATACGGGCGTCCGCCATTATTCCGTTAGTTTAGAGCCAGTGGTGCTAAGTTACCATGCGTCATTATGAAGGAAGTGACGTTACGACTATTGAATCCTATTACTGTATGACATAATAAATATTTATTAACTTACGAAGTTCATATGTTTCATTTTCTTCTTCTGCTTCTGTTTCTACCTCTTCCTCTTAATAGATAGTTCGAAGATGACGTCACTCAGGTCATTGTTGTTGTTTTTTGCCATCCGCGTTTATGAGTAATGCTCACTGAACTGTATTAACCCGACTATAAACGTTCATGGATACACACAGTTTTGTGTGTTGGTCCGTTATACTTCCGGATGGCAATGTTATGAGCTTCTTAGCCAAGCGCATACTATTTATAGACACTATAACATAACAACGCCTCTCGGACAGTCGTCATGATGTAAACAATGACAGTGATTGGTAAATATAGCAATCTACACAGGTTTTACTATCATTGGTTACCACTGTTATGCCGTTGACCAATAGAACCAACACAGAAAATTATGAGTAAACAAACGTTTATAATGTTATGATCGAGAAAATCGTGTGATAACACGTCACCCGTTTGGCGGTATGAAAACAAGAACAATGATCGGAGAGAGGTCGATTTCATCCACGTTACTGTAAATAAAAAAACAAAACCAAAAACAAAAAACAAAAAAAAAACAAAAACAAAAAAACTTGAGCATTTATGTAGCGCAATATCCACTAAACGTGCTCAAAGCGCTTTACAAGGGGTCCCTGGCCAACAGCAACACGTAACATTTAGAACGGGACATGACGTCTGTTAGGCGATATTACAAATTTTTGTTTGGAAAAAGACAACGCTGTTAATGGCTGTTAATGTTAACTCGTTTTACACCTGAGTACGGTGAGAGAATGTGAGTAAAGAGCCTTTTTCAAGGAATCAACTATGTGCCGAACGAGAGGCTAGAAACAGGACCTTCCGATCCGAAAGCGAGTGTCATACCACTTGACCACATAGCCGCACAATAAATAAACAACCAACTATGTTTGTCCAAGCACGTGTGAAGGAGTGTCAAAAAAGTCCATGTTTTGATTGGTCAAAAATCTATTGATTGATTTAATACATATTTAATCGCAAAACCAAACACATAGCAAATGATAAGGGATCAAATGGCATGGTAACCATGAAGCCATCGGCAGGGTAAAGTCTAAAGAACACGATCTGTTGATTGTTTATCAATGTTTATGTTATGGTCATCCAATTTCTACCCAACTTTTACCTCCTTCCATTTCGTTACACAATTAGTGTACCAAAATTACTGTAAGACTTAATATTATATTTATTGACTTAATCTAGTCGTATTTTTCTTGCTCCTCCTCTTGTTTGATGCATATTAAAGCGGTGTTCGTGTTGGCTAGGAACCTTTTTAAAGCACTTTGAGCACGTTTAGTGGATATTGCTCTATATAAAAGCTCATGTTTTTGGGGCGGTTGGTTGCATATTAATGTCAAGGGTTTAGAACACAGTGATACGATTGTGGGTAATGAAGGTTTACGTAAATAAATGGATGCGCGAAATAATTAGATTTGTTTGTATGAAATAAACATTCGAATTGGCTAATTCGAACGATAGACGTGGTAGGAGATAGAGAGAGACGTCGAAATGAGAAGAAAAAGGTAGAGAGAGAAAGAGAGAGAGAGAGAGAGAGAGAGAGAGATAGAATGAGAGAGAGAGAAAAGAGAAAGAGAGAGAAATAAAGAGAGAGAAAAATAAATAGAGAGAGAGAAAGAAAGAGAACGATAGAGAGATAAATAGAGAGAGAGAGAGAGAGAGAGAGAAAGAAAGAGAAAGAGAGCGAGAAAGAAAAGAGGAGAGAGAGAGAGGAGAAGAGAGAGAGAGAGAGAGAGAGAGAGAGGAGAGAGAGAGAAGAGAAAAAGAGGAGAAGAGAGCGAGAGAAGAAAGAGAAGAGAGGAGAGCGAGAGAGAGAAGAGAAGAGAGAGAGAGAAGAGAGAGAGAAGAAGAGAGAGAGAGAGAAGAGAGAGAAAGAGAGAGAGAGAGAGAGAGAGAGAGAGAGAGTAAAAGAATATGACTGACTGATGGAGAA
>NC_088360.1:142585856-142603356 GCF_034508935.2 Berghia stephanieae | reverse complement strand
TGGTCAACAGCAACATTTACCATGTAGGACGGGACATGCCGCCTGTTAGGCGATATTACAATTTTTCGGACAAAGACAACGCTGTTAACGTCCAGGTACTCATTTTACACCTGAGTACGGTAAGAGAAAGTGAGTAAAGAGCCTTTTCCAAGGACTCAACTATGCGCCGAGCGCGAGGCTCGAACCCAGTACCTTCCGATCCGAAAGCGAGTGTCATACCACTAGACCATATAGCCGCAAGAGTTTGGTAGGTAACTGTTAAATTTGATTGATATGTCCAATCATAAACTGTTGAAAAATACCAACTGCTCGTCAAAAGTATTTCTTACATTGCATGTAGATAGTATTATTACCCACGAAGAGAAACATTCAGGACGGCTCACCATAGACACGTTCTATAAATATTTTTGGCAGATTAAATCAACAGATGTACATGTTTCTAGGTGGGGGTCTTGATATCTCAGTTGGTAGATCACTGGCTTCACTCACAAAGTGACCAAGATCGATCCCGAGTACAATTGAGATTTTTTTTTCTGACCACCTTGTTCACCCAGTAGTGATTGGGTAGCTAGTTCTGTTGGGTCTGTCGGAAAGTACTTTGCGATAGATTAGCATCCTATCCAAAGGATATGAAGTAATTGCTAATATCCGTTTCACGCTATAGAAAACATTGAGCTTTGTATAGCGCAATATCCACTAGATGTGCTCAAAGCGCTTTACAAGGGGTCCCTGGTCAACAGCAACATTTAACATTATATAGGAGGGAGATGACGCCTGTTAGGCGATATTACAATTTTTCTGACAAAGACAACGCCATGTACTCATTTTACACATGAGTACGGTGAGAGAATGTGAGTAAAGAGCCTTTTCCAAGGACTCAACGATGTGCCGAGCGCGAGGCTCGAACCCAGGACCTTCCGATCGGAAAGCGAATGTCATACCACTAGACCACATAGCCGCACGAAACCGTGATAAACTCGGCTCAATGAGTCTCATGGATCTGAAGGACTACTATCTGTTACTAGGATATTCATCAAAAGCTTCAATCCCCCCCCCCCCCAAAAATGTTATAAAAATGATTGACATATCAATGGTCGGCAGGTCAGACCTCTGACGTCCCATCAGGGGTCTGATCCCCCCAGAATTAAAGAAACCACGGTGCGCAAAGTGCGTATGCAGATTTCAGAGTTTCGATCCGGCGATCGTGAAAATCAAGACTTCAGAGTTTTGATCCGGCGATCGTGAAAATCAAGACTTCAGAGTTTTGATACACCCAACGTGAAAATCAAGACTTCAGAGTTTTGATCCGGCGATCGTGAAAATCAAGATTCAGAGTTTTGATCCGGCGATCGTGAAAATCAAGACTTCAGAGTTTTGATCCGGCGATCGTGAAAATCAAGACTTCAGATTTGATCCGGCGATCGTGAAAATCAAGACTTCAGAGTTTTGATCCGGCGATCGTGAAAATCAAGACTTCAGAGTTTTGATCCGGCGATCGTGAAAATCAAGACCAGAGATTTGATCCGGCAATGTGAAAATCGAGACTTCAGAGTTTTGATCCGGCGATCGTGATAATCGAGACTTCAGAGTTTTGATCCGACGATCGTGATATTCGAGACTTCAGAGATTTGATCCGGCAATGTGAAAATCGAGACTTCAGAGTTTTGATCCGACGATCGTGAAAATCGAGACTTCAGAGATTTGATCCGACGATCGTGAAAATCGAGACTTCAGAGATTTGATCCGACGATCGTGAAAATCGAGACTTCCAATTATAGATTCCCAATATGAACGTGACCTTCCATACTGTCTGCTTTACGACATGTTTTATTGCCCACAAGTAGAACTAACACATCTTTAAAATCGCTCGTTCTAGAATTGCTGTTTTTGGAATATTTTCTGTATCTGAGTGTATTCACTACTGGGTTTTTCAAAAGAGCTTCTTTTTTTTAAAACAAAAAATGGTTCAAGATGATTGAATAGTCTAATCTTATATTGTCAATACAAGTAATATTTCCTTCAAAAGGGTATGGTACAGTGCAAACTGCATTGCCTAAGGTTATCCTTTGAAACAGCGGCTTCGCAAAAAAAAAAAAAGAAATTCTAGAGATAATATGCGCTTGGCTGAAGTTCACAATATTGCCATCCGGAAGTATAACGGACCAACACAGAAAACTATGTGTAACCTAAAACATTTCTGGTCTTGTTAATACAGTTTAGTGAGAATTACTCATAAATGTGGATGACAAAAAGCAATAACAAAGACCTGAGTGACGTCATCTTCATAATATCTATAGATTCAACAAGAGCTTCTGTATCACATCAAATGATTCAACCAGTAGATGTTTGACCAATCAAAACATGGAATGTATGACACACCTTCAAACATGTTCGGACAAACATATATAAACATTCAAGTGAATGTAATCGATCTCTGTCTTATCATTCTTATTGTTCTTATACCGCCAAATTGGTGACTAGTTATCACACGATTTTCTCGATTATATGATAAAAGTTTAAATTTACACATAGTTTTTGTGTTGGTTCTATTAATCAAATGGTAGAACAGTGTGTATTTTACTTAGATACATATCATCGATAGTAAAACTTGTGTATTTCGCTATGTTTACCAATCACTGCCATTGTTTTTACATTATGACGAGTGTCCGAGAGGCGTGGTTATCAAGGTGTCTATTGTTTGATGTATCAATGGTCAATACAAGCATGTCCTTCAAAGTTGTTTGTTATAGTTACTGATATATCGCCTCCTTTTGTAGGGCCAAGCTTTGAAATACCTTGCGACTGAGCATCATCTATGATGGTTCTTTTCCTTTACGTAATATTTGCCCACATGAGGGATTGGATTTCAGAATAGATAAATCACCACACTTGACATCGAGACAATCGTAGGATATCAATACAAACTCATCCTTCAGGAGCGTTTGTCATGGGATATGTCGACCTGTCCAGTTGATGGTAAAATAAACCAATCTTTCAAGCAGCTCATGAGAGGACACATCCTTCAAAAATGTCAGTTTTAGTGCATGTCGCATACCCCCCCCCCCTTCCCCCTCTGATAGAAATAATTAATCTTTTCGAATATTTACAGAGTGGATATGATCTACACTTCCTCTCTTCGTGGATTGCCTGTAGATAGTATGAAGTTGACGTCACTCAGGTCTTTGTTATTGCTTTTTGCCATCAGCGTTTATGAGTAATTCTCACCAAATTGTATTAACCAGACTATAAATGCTGCGCTTTATATCTGAATGATTTCAACACTGTAAAATAGTGAAAATTGTCACTATAAATTGAAAATTGAAAAGCTTGCAAAACACATAAATTAATAAATTAATATTTACATTATTTGAAAGTAAGAAAGGGAAAGTAAATATATAAAATGATTATTGCTTGTTCTTATAAAGCCTAATACAGAACGGCAGGAAAGATTTTCGGTGTCTCTCTGGTTTTGTGTCGTAGCAAATGTGACGATTTTCATGTAGTTGGTAAGAGAAGGTTACCCAAATGCCTTCAATGAACGAGCGTGTTCTGCTTCTTCAACTAACAAAATTAGACATTCCCTTATTCTGGTCATTGAGATCTTAAGGTTAATTCTCTTCAAGTATATAATTGGATCAATAGTCTGATGTACCAGAATGTATAAAAGTCAAAGCATGATCATATTTATAATGTTTTTCTCCTTTGGATACACTTTTAAGCTCGTCGGATAAATATTTCATAAGGGCGTCCGCCATTGTTCCGAAACTTTAGAACCAGTTACTAAGTTACAATGCGCCATTACGAGGGAAGTGACGTCATGACTGTTGAAGCCAATTCCGATATAATGAAATATTGAGACGGCGAATCACACATTGTGAGTAATGTGTGTGATCCAGGTGAGTGTGTGGTCCCCTAGTTAATAATTCATTACCATTCAATCAGTTGACATAAACGATGATTTTTCTGCCGTACTACTCTGGAAAAACCCAAATCTAAAAAATTTGGCCAGAAAACTCGTCCTTCAAATATTGATCGATTTAAATGACCTTCATCTTGGCAAACACTCTCAAACCTGGGACTTCGTAGCGAAGTCCCAGGTTTGAGAGTTTTTTTTTTGACAAGATGAGGGTCATTTAAATCGATCGATATTTGAAGGACGAGTTTTCTGGCCAAATTTTTTAATATGTTTTTTTTTTCTCCAAAATATTACGGCAGAATCTCAGTGCAATCTCACTCAGTTCGATGTCTGATAACTCACATAACCTAGTGGCAGGAAGAATAATTCATTTGTCCTTCTAAGGGACGTGTTTTTGTGCGTCTTGTAGTTTGAGCCTCTGATAAAGTTTTGTAAATTTTGTCGGAAAGCGCGTTAGATAAATGAGTGAAAATGTGCACGATTTGTAAAGACACTTTTCGCATATTATTATTATCATTGTCTCTGAGAGTGTGGTCTAAGGTGAGGGCGCATTCCATAGTTAAATAATTCATCGTGATTAAATTGATAGACTGGATAATTGTCGTCACTCAGTGCATTGCCATTCTCCTTGATTTCCTGCAGTTTCTCATTACCTAGTGGCGGAATGAACCATTTGATTTATTTTAAACCTTTACAAGCGGGATCCAATTTAACTCTAAATTAACATCATATATGGAGGAGTTTTTTTTTTGTTTTTTTTTTTTTGGGGGGGGGGGGATGTTGTTTTTTTCTTTGTTTGTTTGATTGGTATTTTCTTTTCTTTTTTTTTTTTTAAATATCAAAGAACAGTGTATCATCTTGCAGTAAAATTAAAGTGACGTTTAGCGTGAAGAGTGACCGGATGGGTGACAGAGTAAGCGCTGGATTGGAATTTTGTTCTTACAAATATTACTCCGCCCGACCGAAATGTGAACGAGAAATAACGAGTAATTGTCTATAGGTAGAGGAGGTTTTTGTAAGCAGTAGCGGTACAATGGTTTTGTTTATTCATCTTAACTACGCCACTTCCACATTATCTCATTCATCTGTGGTGTTTCATTCATCCTGTTCTGTTGATAAAGGGGAAACCCGAAACGTTCATTTGATATGTTTTTGTAATTAAATTGAAGCTTGCATTCAATTTCACATTATAATCTATTTCTTCGAGCTTCGAGCAGCAACATTTACATTAAGAGATGAAGTGAGTAGAAAAGTGCCAGAAGACAATAGAGAATAAAAATTTTCGCAGCGGTGGTGGGGTTTGAACCTGCGACCTTATTGGTACGACAACTCCGCCTGGCAGGTGAGAGCGTGGCTCTACCGTGTGAGCTATCCACGAATACAAAAATATTCGTATCAAACTCAGGTCATTTCTAGAGCTCTCTCTCACCCACTTCTGGAGACCGCGGGTTCGCTCGCCACACAACCATCGCGAAGCTATTTGACCAGCAGTTAAGCTGCTAGCATTTACACTGTATGATATATAAAATTAATCACATGTGGTTTGCTAATGGAATAAATCAAGAATAGTGATGAAGCTCATAGTGAAGCGCATTGAACATGATGAAATTGTGGAAACGATCTATATGAATGCTCACACGTATTCATTGTATTTCTTACTAGAAATAAATATAGCTCCGACGTTAAAGGGTTAAACAATTTCGCGAGGACGAGAGACGCATGCGCACAACCAACATGACGTTCTCTCTCTAATAACTTTTCCGTCGGTGACGTCACAGACTATGGGTGACGTCCAATCAAGGGACGCTACTCTTCCGCTAATCTCATTCCCTATTGATGGTCTACAGAGGGTTATCAGTTCTTCAATAAATTCAGTACCGATGGTAAAAGGTTAAAAACGTGTTTAGATATAATGTATCAAAATGGCATTTTTGTTATGCACGCCAGCTGTATACACCCAGATAGTCTAATGAAGGTTAACAGTTCTCGATGGTGAATAATACATTGAAATGGAAATGTCTTTTAGTACAATTGCTCGTCCGTCAACAGTGTAAATACCATTGCATGTCATCTCGCCTTAACCCTCTCCTTACCAATACTCTTCAACAGTCGTAACGTCACTTCCTTCCTTATGACGCATGGTAACTTAGTAACACTGGCTCTAAACTATCGGAACAATGGCGGACGCCCGTATGAAATATTTCCCCGGCGAGCATAAAAGACAATCCAGAGGAAAAAAACACACATAAATTTGATCATGTTTTGACTTTTACACATTCTGATCACAAGGCATATAAAAAGTTCTAGCCAGCATGAAGAATAAAAAGTAATGATTTTCTTTGTTTAGAACCAAGATGGCCGCCGTTGCCGGGCGGCGTGACATCAGACTACTGAATCCAATTACAGGAAAATCGTCACATTCGATACGATACAACCAACATTTTTCTTATTCAAAGTTCATTTGTATCTCATATAATTTTAAGAAAATGAACAGTGTGTTGTAGAGCATGTTTTCCTAAAGAAATTATGTATCGCAAGAACTTTACTGCTATTATGTCAGAGTGATAAAAATATATTTGTGATAGTTGGGTGTGAAGTTTTGGGGAAAGTCCTTAAAATGGCTGATAAGGAGAGAATTAAACTTCCGTTCTGTCGAAAAAAATAAACAACAACAAAAAAATTATTTCGAAAAATTGGCCGGATAACTCGTCCTTCAAATAACAATCGATTAAAATGACCCTCATCTTGTCATAAAAATCTCAAACCTGGGACTTCAAAAAAATTTTCAAGGAAGTCTCGGGTTTGAGATTTTTTTTAAAGAAAAGGAAGGTTATTTTTATCGTACGATTTGAAAGACGTGATTTCTGACTAAATTTTAAAACAAAAGTTTTGGTTGTTTTTTTTTTTTCATTTCTGAAAATGTGGGCCAGAGGACAAAACAGAGAGGAAAAAAAATGCAATAAAAAATCCCTCCCAAAAAATCAGCCCGCTTCTACTGGGGTTCGAACCTCATACCTCCTGTTTACCAATCAGACGTGCTACTATTATGCCAGTGGTGTTAACTCCCTCCCAACTCCCAGCAAAAACAATTGAGCTTTTATAAAGAGCAATATCCATTTAATATGCTCAAAGCGCTTTACAAAGGGTAAGTGACCAACAGCAACACGTAACATGCAGAACTAGGCATGACGCCTGTTTGGCGATATACATTTTTTTTCCAACAGAGACAACGCTGTTGGCGGACAGGTACTCATTATACATCAAATTGGATTCAATAGTCTGATGTCACGTCGCTCAACAACGGCAGCCATCGTGGTTCTAAACAAAGAAAATCGTTACTTTTTATTCTTCATGCTGGCTCTTGTGATCAGAATGTGTAAAAGTCAAAACATGATCAGATTCATTATGTTTTTTCCCTCTGGATACGCTTTTATGCTCGTCGGCGAAATATTTCATGAGGGCGTCCGCCATTGTTCCGATAGTTTAGAGCCAGTTACTAAGTTACCATGCGTCATTAGGAAGGAAGTGACGTTACGACTGTTGAAGAGTATTACGGTGAGAGAATATGAGTAAAGGACTCAACTATGCGCCGAGTGGGGCAGCAGCTTCTTATGGTTCACACTATTATGTTATGACGATCGACCCAATCAGCAAAGTCCGGTCCGCATTCGTGCACCGTTGCGAACCCGCCTGGTAGCATCGTCACAACACACCTTTCGACTAGATGCTCTGCCGTTTCGGGTTCTTGCCCACAGCGTGGACATATTGGACAGGAAGTTAGACCCCACTGATGTAACGCACCGGCCGTTAGGCAGCTCCTCGACCGGAGCCGATTCGCAGCTACCCAGTGTCTCCTCTTACTGGTATCAAAGCCTGGCAACTTCTCACCAAGCTTAGAGGAGTGTAGGTCCCCGCCCCACGAGGGATTGAATTCGTCCAAACCGACTTCCATCTCGTATGTGCAGCTCTGTCCGTAGTCAGGGATTCTGCGTACAAGGGTTGCCGGGACTTATTTCGGCTCGAAACGGGGCACCGTTCATTATGCGCATGAGAGGGGTATCCCCATTCCCTCTCTCTTTGATCTTACTCAGCCAGTTTCCCGTAATGGTCTCCCTCCGGACATCGGGGGGGGGGGGGCTGGATCGCTGCCATTACCGGGCCCCATTCTCTAGGGGTTGTTGCTAGCGTTCCCGACACTATGTGCATCGACTTGCGAAGTTTTACATCCACCTTCTCAACGTTTCTGCTTCTACCCCACACTGGAGCGCAATACTCCGCGGTGGAATAGCATAGTGCCAGGGCGGATGTTCTCAGGAGCGCTTGGCTAGCGCCCCAAGTCGATCCCGCCAGCTTCCTCAGAAGACTATTCCGCTTCTCTATCTTCCGGGCAACCCCTTCGAGATGAACCCGATAGGTAAGGCTGCGATCCAACGTCACCCCTAGATATTTTGGACGCGGCTCATATGGGAGTGGCTGGTCCCCGACTAGGACATTCAGTTTACGGGTGTGCCAACCACTGCATAAGTGAAATGCAGTGGCCACGGTTTTTGAAGTGTTCATCTTCAGGTACCACTTGTCAAAGTAGGATTTGAGTCTGGTGACGTCCTCGCTGAGTACGCTCTCGAGACGGGTCCACACTTTACTCTGAGTAACGAGTGCCCAGTCGTCTCCGTATCCCAGCCTCAGGGAGGAAGTGTTCGGCATATCGCTAATGTAAACGTTAAACAACATTGGCGCGAGTACCGACCCCTGAGGGACCCCATTCTTCAATTTCCTTACTTTGCTCGTGACGTCTCCCAGCGCGACGTGGAATTGCCTTTCCCCTAAGATCGAAGAGAACAACTTCAAGGTCTTTTTGCACCTTATGATTTTTGCAAGTTTGAGCATTAACCCATCGCACCAGACCGTATCGTACGCCGCTGATAGGTCTATAAACACAGCACCTGTTTGCTGTTTTCTCTCGAACCCGTGCTCAATATGCTCTGTAAGGGCAATGACCTGCTCCGTGGTGCACCTCCCTTCCCTGAAGCCTGCCTGCTCAGGTGGCAGGGCAGCGTCTAGGACCGGCCCCCATCGGTTTAATAGAACACGCTCCAGCAATTTGTAAAGACAGCTCAGCAGCGATATGGGTCTGTAACTGTCTGCCTCCTTCGCCGGCTTCCCTGGCTTCAGAATGGCAACTATCTTCGCGTGCTTCCACACTTGTGGAAGCTTTCCATTTGCAAGGATGTCAGACATTGCCTCTGCTAGCCAGGCCCGTGCCCTGGGGCCCAGATGCGTCACCATATCGGGATATACACCATCTATCCCTGCTGCTTTGCCGTTCTTTACTTCGCTAATGGCTGCACCCACTTCTCGGGGACTGAACGGGGCCGTCCAGTCCGACTCCTCCGCAGGTAGCGAGTCCAAAATCGTACGGTACGCCTTGCGGACACCGCGCTCAAAAGCCTGATTAGGGACCCGCTTACTACGGTTCTTAATATTCTTGGCAATTGTGTCTGCCTCGCATTCCGGTGCAGCCTTCGCGAAATTCCGATCTGGGTCCAATTTCTTTATCAAACGCCAAGCGTGGCGGCTGGAGTGTGTAAAGTCGAGACTTTCCACGGTCTCCTGCCACCGTTGCTTCCTTCCCTCTGCCAGAGACTGAAGTGTCCTGGGACTGGGTCTGCTGGTACTCTCGGTACAGCTCTTCCGACTCTGCTGTCCAGCAAGGGGTGTAGAATTTCCGTTTGCCCCGTGGAATAGAGCGTTGAGCGCTCTTAACCAGTAGCCTACTAAATCTGGTTATATTCTTGGACTTGGGAGGAATGGCAGGGCAGACCTGCTCGATATAGGAACTGAATTCCTCCCAGTCAGCCTTCCTGAAATTCCATCTGCAAAGTGGGAGAGACTGCACCCTCGGTATTGTCACCCCAGCTGTGACAAGAACCGGCCTGTGCTGGCTATGCGGGAAGTCCCCGAGGACTGTCCGCTTCACCTGCAGCGGTTCACCGTTCGCGCCTTTCGTTACGAGGGTGAGGTCTGGAGTATACTCCTTCTTATGGCGGGTACCCCGGAAGGTACCCTTGGCTGTAGGATCGTACACTAGGTGTAGATCATTACAGTCCATCCATGAGCGGAGTTGTCTTCCTGCCTCATTGCAGTCTCGGTAGCCCCATTCGTGATGGTGGCTATTAAAGTCTCCCAGACAGATGGAAGGATGGCTGACCACCGGTACCGGTGGTGTAGTCCAAGTCGCTCTAGGTGGTTTGTATATATTATGCAAACACAGTCCACCTACTTCAACGGAAATTCGGTTCACCCCATTGCTGTCCGTTACGCTCTCAATGACCCTTACTTTCGATGGCTCTTTAGCGTAAACGCTAACCCCTCCTTTGAGCCTCGAGGTGTCCTCGCGTTGGACCACCGTATAGCCTGGGATCTGGAATCGGGAAGATTGCGCGCCTGAATAAAGGTGGGTCTCCTGTAAAAGGAGGATATCAACGCAATGAACGGCCAATAGCTTTGATAAAAGCTCATTTTTTGCCATACTCTGGCTCTCGACGTTCAGGGACAATATACGCGTCAGCTCGCCATCCCCGCCGTCGCATTTTCCGATCGGCAGGCCGCGAATCGATTGATGCATGGGACGTTTGCTTTTTTCTCGGACGTGCCGACGACCCTGGCGACACGAACGCGGTATTATTTGGCTAGGCGGCAGACCGCTTCGCCATTGACGGGACTGATTGGGACTCGACATAAGGACAATAGTGTGGCGCCCGGGATAGGGCTGCTATTCGGGCACCGGGTTTGGATCAAATTTAGTCACACACCGGGGCGAGCAGCTCATGTGGCTCGTTGGCTCGATACCCGGGATGGTCTCGTGACGGTCGACCGGGATTTACACCTTTGCCCTCCCGTGTGCCTCAAGCCCCCTCACCAACTGCAAGGTAAAGATCCACGAGGGGGCCGAGTGGGGCTAGAACCGTAGCCATCGTTATGTTATAGCCTGATACTGAAATCCAAAAGGACTGGCAGTTTGACGTCATTATTTGGTTTTTGCACCGTTTAGTGAGTTGTCGACTACAAAAAAGCTTTTGATAGAGTACGCCACGAAGAAATACTAAAACAACTGCACTCCATTGGCGCTGATGAGAAAGACCTCAGACTCATGCAAACATTATACTACACCCAGCAGGCATCTATCAAAATCGGAAACTCTACAGGAAATTCCATTCCTATTAAGAAAGGAGTCCGTCAAGGGTGTGTTGCCTCACCAGATCTGTTTAATCTATACCAAGAAACAATCATGAGGGGCATAACTAATATGGAGGGAATAAAAGCAGGAGGTCACAACATAAATAATATAAGATACGCAGACGATACGGTACTCATTGCAACATCAGAAATCCAACTTCAAAAGATTGTTGACAAAGTGGTAGTAGATAGTGAAGCCAAGGGAATGGAAGTGAATATCACCAAAACGGAATGCATGGTAATACAGAAGAACCCCGAAAACAACAACACCTGCAATATAACGATTCACGGCGAGCAACTTACCAACGTAGAAAGTTTTAAATACCTAGGTTCAATAGTGACAACAGATGGAAGATGTAACCGAGACATACGAGCAAGAATAACTCAAGCCAAACAGGCCTTCATGGACCTGGGAAACATTTTGAAAAACAAACAGATGTCGTTCGGGATTAGATTCCGAGTCTTGAAGTGCTACGTGTGGCCAATCTTGTTATACGGATGCGAAAGCTGGACTACAAATGCTGAAACACAAAAGAACATTGAAGCTTTTGAAATGTGGTGCTTGAGAAGGATGCAGAGAATATCGTATACTGCACACAAAACGAACGAAGAAGTGCTAAAACAAACATACCAACAAAGGAAACTAATGCCCTTAATAGCGGATCGACAACTATCCTTTTTCGGACACATAGTAAGGAAAGATAAAAATGAATACCTGGCAAGTTGTGGAAAAATACCTGGTAAACGCGCCCGGGGGAGACAAAGAAAAACACTCATAGACCAACTGAAGGGCTTCACCAACCTAACAATCCAAGAGCTGTTTGAAAAAGCAAGAGACAGGGAGGAATGGAGAGAGATAATTCATGCAGTATCCGAAGCCTGGACCAGGCATGGAACCTAGAAGAAGAAGTGAGTTGTCGTTAGTAGAGCTCAAGGAAACAAGTTATTTCATTGGTTGAACGTTATACTTCCGGATGGCAATGTTGTGAGTTTCTTAACCAAGCGCATACTATCTATATACAATTCAAACAGAATGGGCAGCGATTTAGTTCCAGATTTTTATTTCCGGTTCTGATTCATCCCTACATGATACTGTTTCGAGACGGCGGGTCACAATTTTCGTTACCCGGGTTAATTCCCGAATAATTCGGGATTGATACGATGGGCTACAATTAATCCACAGCAAATACGGGCTTCCGTTCGGGATTCAAGAACTGTGATTGGCTACGTCAAATGTGATGAATTATTCATGAGGAATCAGAATCTCTCGTGGGGTTTCCCTAACTTCCAACTGCGGGCGTTCTGATGCTGCTAAAAGCGCTATTTATATTAAGATTTCAACGAGCTGCTTGCTGCCCCTTACACGACGTGGACGCTTCCTTCTGCTTATATCTTATAAGTCGCTTCTTACCCCCCCCCCCCCTCCCCCCAACACACACACACATACACATACACACAGACATTGTTTTTTTTAACACTCAAACTCAAATACATGAAGAACATACTATAGATAGGGAATGAGATTAGCGGAAGAGTAGCGTCCCTTGATTGGACGTCACCGGTGGAGAAGTTATTTGTAAACAAACCAACTAAAAGCCAAGCTCTCAAGTACAAAATGGGTTCAATAGCTCAGGTGGTAGAGCACGTGGTTCAAATGCAAAGTTACCGAGAATGATACCGGGTGATGTTCAGATAATTTTTTTCTGACCCCCTTCCCCCCCCCCCCCCCCCCCCCCCCCACCCTTCCCTTCTTTCTCCCTGCACAGCCAGAAGTATTTTTTTTAAATTTAACAATTGTTCTTTTTTATATAGCACAATATTCACTAAACGTGCTCAAAGCCCTTACAAAGGATCCCTAATAAACAGCAACACGTAACACAAAGAACGAGGCATGACGCCTATTAGGCGATAATACAATTTAATACATTTTTTCCCCGACAGAGACAACGCTGTTAACGGCCAGGTATTAATTTTACACCTGAGTTAGAGAATGTGAGTAAAGAGCCTTTTCTAAGGACTCTACTATGCGTCGAGCGAGGCTCGAACCCATGACCTTCCTATCCAAAAGCGAGTGTCATACCACAAGACAATAAAGCCGCACAAATTGGGAAGCCAGGCTTGATAGATTTGGCGGAAAGCGATTCGCTCAAGACTGGCGACCTAAACAAAGGGTAATAAATATTTGATATCGTTAGCTTCAGTCTGATCGTTTTGTGTGGCTATGTGGTCTTGTGATATGTGACCCTCCGTCTCAAAACGGTATTATGTCGGGATGTTCAGACCCCAAAAAGTGAATTTAGAGATAGATTGATGCGAAATTGGACCTTAGAAGTTTTTGCAATGCAAGAAATAGTCTTTATACTCCACCAGAACGTACAGAAATTAAACTCAAGTTGGATATTTGTGGCTATGAATTCAATTTCCCTTACCGAGTGGATCCCGACATAATACCGCTTCGATACGGTGGGTCACATATGACACCCGCCTTCGGATCGGAATGTCCAGGATTGGAATCCTGCTCCAAACGGCGCAGAATTGAGTCCAAGGAAAAGCCTCTTTACTCACATTCTCTCACCGTACTCAGGCAGAAAATGGCTGAAACAGCGCTGTCTCTGTCCGGAATAAAATTGTAATATGGCCTAACAGGTGTCATACCCCATCCTACATGTTAAGTGTTGCTGTTGTAAAGCGCTTTGAGCACGTTTAGTGGATATTGCTCTATATAAAAGCTCAATGTAGATATTTAATATCGTTAGTTTCACGCCGATCGTTTACTGTGGCTATGTGGTCTTGTGGTTTGACACTCGCCTTCGAATCGGAAGGTCCAGGATTCGAGTCCCCCTCCGAGGGGCGCATAGTTGATTGATTCCATGGAAAAGACTCTTTACTCACTATCTCTCACCGTACTCATATGGAAAATGAGTGCCTGGCCGTTAACAGCATTGTACCCCCCCCCCCCCTGTCCGAAAAATATGTAATATCACCTAGCAGGCGTCATCATGTGTGCCTCGTCCAACATGTTAAGTGTTTCTGTAGGCAAGGGATCCCCTGTAAAGCGGTTTGAGCACATTTAGTTGATACTGCACAATATTTAGGCTAAAGTTTTTTTGTTTTTGTTGTTTTTTTTTTATAGTGGATTTTTTTTAGTAAAGGTCCCATGGTCCACAGGCACGTTTTTGGGGAAGAACACACGACTGGCCTGATCGATAGTCACATTTTATTGACGTTGGTAGGCGAATATCTCGCCATAAGTGGTGGAGGTCGCTGAGAGCAAACTGGGCTACATTCATTCTATCTATAGTTTTACTTAGCTGTATCATCTCCTTTGCTTTGGTAAATGCTGCCAACATGAACGATTCTTCTTCTTCTTCTTCTTCTTCTTCTTCTTCTTCTTCTTCTTCTTCTTCTTATTATTATTATTATTATTATTATTATTATTATTATTATTATTATTATTATTATTATTATCATTGTTATTATTATTATTATTATTATTATTATTATTATTATTATTATTATTATCATTATTATTATCATTATCATTATTAATATTATTAATATTATTATTATTACTATTTTTGATGATGATGATGATAATATAATAATAATAATAAGAGTAGTAGTAATAATAATAATAATAATAATAATAATAATAATAATAATAATAATAATAATAATAATAATAACTCCCAACGTCCTGATGAACAACACACAATTATTATTTCATGAAAGTTCAACGAATCAGACCATCGAAATATTAAGAGGGCACGTGGGCTTTAGTCATCAACTTCCCCCGCCCCCCCCCCCCTCTCTCTCTCTCTCTCTCTCTCTCTCTCTCTCTCTCTCTCTCGCTCTCTCCCCCTCTCACTAATCACCAGGTGATGAGAGACTAATGATGCCAAGTAGAACGATCATACAGGTACCAACGACTAATTAGATCATAAACCTAACTACAGAGTGTTCTCGGTAGCTTATTTGGTTGAGTACCGACGAAGGGACTGGGGGCGGCTATGTGGTCTTGTGGTATGACACTCGCTTTCGGATCGGAAGATCCTGGGTTCGAGCCTCTCACTCTCACGGCGCATAGGTTGAGTCATTGGAAAAGGCTTTTTACGCAAATTATTTTCTCACTTACTCGGGTTTAAAATGAGTACCTGGCTCATGTAGTCGGGATTCATCCCGGTGTTTTTTTCATTTTATCATTTTTTATCATTTGGATTAGACGCTATTCTATTACAAAGTAATTTCTGACAGACTCAGCTACCCATTGACGGCTGGTTTAAAGAATACATTACTTATTGACAGAGTGGCTTTACAAGGCTGCCAATAAAGAGCGAAACAAAGAGAGTCTCATTCGAGTCATGGGTTCTTAATCTTGTTCATTTAATTTAACATTCAGTTCATGTCATTTTCAAAATCATGTTTGACGTCTTGCATAAAGCAAGGAGGATTAAGACCAACAAACACCGAGCATGCATGCACTCAAACAGTTAATTAGTTTTGGGGGATCTTGATTACAATACTGGCGTTCACCGAATAGAGTGAATGCCCCTTTTCAGTTTGGACAAAGATATCTTTTTTTAAAAATTTAATCATTGATAAATTGTTAACAATAGAATTTTAAAATGTTGACGTCATTCAGCTCTTTGGTATTGATCTTAGACCAGTAGTGAGGTGAATAATTCATTTGCCCTAAGAGTCACCAAGATAATTTAGAGCAGTCTACCAACATTTGTTGTAACTTCAAAAATTTCTTTAAAAACTTTTAAAAACCATCTTGATAAATTTCGGCCAGGGCAGGAAATTTTATATGACAACTTCAAAGCCAAAATTAAATTAATCGGAAATTGGACAGAGATGCAGCTACAAATGATTGAGTCCGATGAAGAGGAGCCTCAAAGGAACTTGTATTGGAAAACAACTATTAAAAAAATGAGCATTTATATAGATCAATGTCCACTTAACGTGCTCAAAGCCCTTTACGGGGGATCCATGTCCAACAGCAACATTCAACATGTAGGACAAGACATGACGCCTGTTAGGCGATATTACAATATTTTTCGGACATAGACAACGCTGTTAACTGCCAGGTACTCATTTCTTTTACTTTTTTTTTGTTCAAATCTCAATTTCAAACAATGGCAGTTACAGCCTTATTAATCAACGGTCTTATTTGATACGCCAAAATAGAGCCCAGAAGTTTTCCCAGAATGGAAAATGATATAAAATTGGATCATATTTGAAGATTCCATCATCGTATGGGTAAATACCATGGTAAATAATGAGTCTGACTTGTTCAACAAGAAGTCTAGAATCGAGAGGACAGAAAGTGTGATGTTCTATTGATTATTCTCTATTCATAATATGACTCCTTAAAATATCAGAAATTCATAATAAAACTTAGACTTTAAAATCTTACATTGTAAAAAATTCTTAAATCTCAGATTTATAGAAAACGGTAGGGGCTGCCCGAAGCCGGTGATCGTAAAATACTAACGAAAGAGTGAAAATGGAGAGGCTTCGTATGGGAACAAAACAGACAATGGTCGTTTCGGGTACAAACCCTTCGTCAGCAAAACAGTACACAAATAAACTTAGATTTATAAATTCTTTACAAATTGTGACTGGCCTATCTTGAAAGATCGTCTGTTTAAAATCAATGTTTTCTGATAATAAAAAAACAACATAGTTTAACGTTTTGTCAATATTAAACGACGGGATATTCTGAATTAGTTAAACAACCAAAACTCAAACAACACAGCGGCTATTGCTTAAAAATTTCAGACAAAAGCACATTGCTCGTTTTGAACTGACGAGCATTAAAAAATCGATTTGAAAAAAAAAGCAACAGCAGTGGTGTTCAAACAAAATTGAGCTTTAAATTGAGCTTTTATATAGCGCAATATCCACTAAATGTGCTCAAAGCGCTTTACAAGGGGTTCCTGTTCAACAGCAACATTAAAAATGTAGGACGGGACATGACGCCTGTTAGGCGATATTACAATTTTTGGGACAAAGACAACGCTGTTAACGGCCAGGTAATCATTTTACACCTGATTGAGTACGGTGAGAGAATGTGATTAAAGAGCCTTTTCCAAGGACTCAACTAAGCGCCGAGCGAGGCTCGAACCCAGGACCTTCCGATCCGAAAGCGAGTGTCAACAACAAATTTGTAAAAGGTCACGACACCAATATACGTAAAACAAAACGTGTCCACAGCCCTTAACCAATCAACTGACGTGTACTGAATGGACATATATATTAAAAATTTGATCCCAAAAATTATTGTTCATAAATCGATATATTTAAATGTCCTCATCTTTGCAAAAACTCTCAAACCTGGGACCT
>NC_088360.1:142575856-142580856 GCF_034508935.2 Berghia stephanieae | reverse complement strand
TCATACTATCTATATATAGCCTGACAAAAGAACCATCTAGGACTGGCAGTTTGACGTCATTTTTTAGGTTTGTGTGGCGTCCAGTGAGTTGTCGTTAGTAGAGCTGAAGGAAATAAGTTATTTCATTGGTTGAACTATTGAATACAACTCACGATTTGTTTTCTTTTGTTGGCAAAAGACTGGCATTTTGGCGTCATTTTTTGGTCAGTGTCAGGCTATAGATAGAACGAAGATGACGTCACTCAGGTCTTTGTTATTGTTTTTTGCCATCCGCGTTTATGAGTAATTCTTACTAAGCTGTATTAACCAGACTATAAACGATCATGGTTACACACAGTTTTGTGTGTTGGCCAGTTACACTTCAGGATGGCAATGTTGTGAACTTCTTAGCCAAGTGCATACTATCTACAACTTTACGATGGCTACGGTTTAATCTAAAAAGAACAAATTTACATCATCTGCCCGCTTCATGAATCGTATCAACACGCATAGCTAACGATGTGCTTCGTAAGAAACAATCGTCTGAGTGAGAGAATTTAATGAGAACTAATCACACATCTGTAGGGCTAAAACAAGAAAAGAAGAGGGATGACGTCAACTTCATCAAGTGATTCCATTGGTTGAACTCTTGAATACATCTCACGATTTGTTTTTGTTTTGCCCCAAAGACGTCTTTTCACGTCATTTTTTGGTCAGTGTCAGGCTATAGATAGTTCGAAGATGACGTCACTCAGTTCTTTGTTGATGTTTTTTGCCATCCGCATTTATGAGTAATGCTCACTGAACTGTATTAACCCGACTATAAACGTTCATGGATGCACACAGTTTTGTGTGTTGGTCCGTTATACTTCCGGATGGCAATGTTATGAGCTTCTCAGTTAAGCGCATACTATCTATAAGTTAACGATGGCTACGGCTCAGGGCGCTGCTGTGTTGCTATTTAATCTCTTAGAGACAAAATTGGGTTGTCAGACATGATAATATTCTCTCCTTGATTTTGAGTGGAAAGAGGCAAATCTAGTTAAGGAGAGTGGAAAAATCTGCCGAACTCTGGAAAACCCATATGTAAAAATTTAGCCAGAAAACTTGTCCTTCAAATATCGATCGATTTAGATGACTCTCAGCTTGGCAAAAACTCTCAAACCCGGGATATCGACGAATTCTTGGGTTTGAGAGTTTTTGCCGAGATGAGAGTCATTTAAATCGATCGATATTTGAAGGACGAGTGTTTTGGCCAAATTTTTAAATATGGTTTTTTCCCCTGAGAACAGCAGAAATGTGCTTTGTCCTCAGATGTTTGATTGAACAGTCGGCTATTGATTTATTTTATGCTATAAAACGAAGGATGAAGGGATTTGTAGAGGGGGGGGGGGGGGGAAGACGCATATGGGCCCGGGGTAGGGGGTGGGGGGGGGGGCAGGGGAACACATATAGATCGAGTTTGCCAGATGGATCTTCTGAATTTGCCAATCAACTTTTTTTAATGTGTTGTAATATATTATCATCTATTCCGTGTGTTCCGCAGTAAATAGTCTTAAACGTTTACTCTACCTATCTATCTATCTATCTATCTATCTATCTATCTATCTATCTATCTATCTATCTATTGAATCGTGTTTGATACAAATATGGTACGAAAAGTGCTCGACATGTAGTAATGGAGCGAATTATTATTTAAAATATTTACCACAATGTTTGGGGCAGTCTACATCGATGTTTCAGGCTTAATTTGCCATCTTCAGGACTGAGTTGTTTTGTTGACTCTTGTTGACTTTTGTCAACAAAACAACTCAGTCCTGAAGATGGCAAATTAAGCCTGAAACATCGATGTAGACTGCCCCAAACATTGTGGTAAATATTTTAAATAATATCTATCTATCTATCTATCTATCTATCTATCTATCTATCTATCTATCTATCTATCTATCTATCTATCTATTCATCTCTCTCCTCTATCTAACATATAAACGGATATATACAGACAATGTATAAATTATATATATATATATATATATATATATATATATATATATATATATATATATATATATTATACACACACACGCACAAACACACAGACACACACACATTATCGTCAAACACAAAAAAGCGCTGCAGTTTTTGTCTTTCGATTGAAAAAAGTCATTAACTATCTGTTTCAAATTGTTATCACTATTATAGAACTATTCTTTTAAAATATAACTGCAAAATATCAAAATACTTAGATGAACGATTTTTGAAAATTAAAAATCTTGTAACACCACCTAAAGATTTCGATATCGAAAAGGTGACGCAACTTATCAACTTCACATTTGCGCGTTGTAATTTTTTACAGAAGACAACCTTTGCTACGTCAGGAAAACTATATGCTGATAATTACTTAAAACTATAGGGAATGAAATTAGCGGAAGAGTAGCGTCCCTTGATTGGACGTCACCGGCCGAAGTTATTAGAGAGAGAACGACATGTTGGTTGTGCGCACGCGTCTCTCGTCCTCGTTTCCGGTGAAAGCGGAATGAGACACTTCACCGAAAGCGAGGACGAGAGAGACGCATGCGCATCGCAAAATCATATTGACGTTCTCTCTGTAAGGTGACGTCCAATCAAGGGACGCTACTCTTCCGCTAATCTCATTCCCTATTGGAAGAAACTCTTTTGTCAGACTGTGAACACCTTTATCCAGGAAGGAATTTCAGTTTTCAACAAGATAGTCCCAAATCCCATACGAGCAAAATTAAAAGAGCACAAGCTTTTCATCGAATGGAGATAAAGATAATGGGAGTACATCTGACTCATGAATGAACAACACAAAACAAACGGCGTTTCGGCCTTTCGCCTTTTTCAAGTAAACACAAAATACATATATATTTAGATTTAGATTTAGATTGTCATGATAATATAGGCGACTTCTTAGAAGTAAGAATATTTATTTCATGAGAAAGACAACTGGACGTTTTAATCACCGGCCTGAATCCATGGATTACGCAATTTTGACCCATCGTTTCAAAACGGTATTTGTCGCAACGAAGCATATGCTTAAAAGCCGAAATTAATGTTAAACTGGTCAAAAATATAAATTGTTGGCATTAGCAACCTAAAATATGGTGACCATTCTCCACAATAAAACATACAACTCAACATAAGTGAGATTTGTAATGAAAATAATATTAATGGTGACATAAATAATTGCGGCTATGTGGTCTAGTGGTATGACACTCGCTTTCGGATCGGAAGGTCCTGGGTTCGAGCCTCGCGCTCGGCGCATAGTTTAGTCCCTGGAAAAGGCTCTTTACTCACATTCTCTCACCGTACTCGGGTGTAAAATGAGTTCCTAGCCGTTAAACAGCGTGGTCTTTGTCCGAAAAATTGTCATATCGCCGAACAGGCGTCATGTCCCGTCCTGCATGTTAAATGTTGCTGTTGACCAGGGACCCCTTGTAATGCGCTTTGAGCACGTATAGTGGATATTGCGCTATATAAAGCTCAATTTTTAAAAAGCTCAATATAAAATAATGTTTGCTAATAACGCCAACAAATGTTGTCCTTTTACTCATTGCAATAATGTGTCGTCATTTTTCTCTGATATTATATTTCTGAACATGGTTTTGAAAAATCGCTTTATTTTTTTTATTTTTTTTTTTGTTTTTCAATTCATATCCATAAAATTTTGACAGTCTACGCATAATATTTTTTAAAAATTGAGCTTTATATAGCGCAATATCCACTAAATATGCTCAAAGCGCTTTACAACGGATCCCTGGTCAACAGCAACATTTAACATGTAGGACGGGACATGCGCCTGTTAGGCGATATTACAATTTTTCGGAAAAATACATTTAATGCAATGTAGAGCAACCATAATAATCACATAGTAGGTCGAGGCATGATGCCTATAAAGTGATATCAACAATTTGCATTCGAAAGTGACAACTCTCTAACCGATAACTATTGATAGTTCAAATATGACGTCACTCAGGTCTTTGTTATTGTTTTTTGCCATCCGCGTTTATGAATAATGTTCACTGAACTCTATTAACCTGACTATATACGTTCATGGATACACACAGTTTTGTGTGTTGGTCCGTTATAATTCCGGATGGCAATGTTATGAGTTTTTAGCCAAGCGCATACTATCTATAAGCATGTGACACCTGAGTACAGTGAGAGAATGCGAGTAATCAGCGAAGGGCTCAACTGTGCGCCGCTCAGAGCGGGACTCGAACACTGAACAAACTAGTGTTAAAGGCAATTTGTGTCGTACCTCACAGCGATGATTCGATAACAATCGCAGTTATTTCCCTTTTTGTGTGGCTATGTGGTCTAGTGGTATGACACTCGCTTTCGGATCGGAAGGTCCGGGTTTCGATCCTCGCTCGGCGCATACTTGAGTCCTTGGAGAAGGCTCTTTACTCACATTCTCTCATCGTACTCAGGTGTAAAATGAGTACCTGGCCGTTGTCTCTGTCCCAAAAATTTGTAATATCGCCTGACAGGCGTCATGTCTCGTCCTACATGTTATGTGTTGCTGTTGGCCAGGAAGCCATTGTAAAGCGCTTTGAGCACGTTTAGTGGATATTGCGCTATATAAAAGCTCAAGTTTTTTGTTTGTTTGTTTTGTTGTTGTTGTTGTCGTCGTCGTTGTTGTTGTTGTTGTTCTTGCTGTTCTTCTTGTTGTTGTTGAATATTCACAACGCTCAGCTGGCAATTTCGAGGGAAATGGATTGAATTCACTTTGCCTGATTTCATTAGATATGGGCTCTTATGACTTATGACCCTTTTCATCCGAGACCCGTGACCCTCTGTCATGAGGGTTGACAGCGGTAGTGATGTGTTGTGTTCATGTACCGACACATAGCCTATGAGGTGCCATCATCATCATCATTATCATCATTATCATTATTATCATCATCTTCGTCACCATTATCATCATCATCATCATCATCATCATCATCATCATCATCATCATCATCATCATTATCATTATAATTATCATCATCATC
>NC_088360.1:142540856-142570856 GCF_034508935.2 Berghia stephanieae | reverse complement strand
ATCCTGCCACACTTTCCTCTGTCTTCCTCTTCTTCGGCAGCCTTCTACTGTGCCCTGCAATGTTGTCTTGTATAAGCTTTCGTGTCTTACGAGGTGACCAAACCAAGACAATTTCCTTCTCTTTACCATTGCAAGTAGTAGTTCTTGCCTTCCTGACTGTTCTTTTACTTCGTACAGAACACTTACATTGGTCCTATGTTCCAAGTATTATGTTTTAATAGTTTTCGGTAGCCTTTGAGTTGGAATGCGCGAACTCTCCTTTCTGTGTCAGCATTCATGGTCCAGGCCTCGAAACCATAGAGGAGTACAGACAGTACCGTGTTACAGGCGATTAAATTGGATAGCATGAGCGATCAAGGCCGTTAAATAACGATTAATATCGAAAAATCGATTAATCCGATAAACAAGTGAAGAACTCCTTCAATGTTTATTGTCATCTGATGTTAATAATATCGATTTTATTGACATTTTAGTACGTCTAGACAATAAAAAAAATTCTCACCTTCACTGGCCTCTGAAAACTGCCACACACTGACAAAACGCCTTTATAAATTTTGGCTAGAAAACTTCATCCCTATATCTCGATATATTAAGACGATCGATGGAGTGTTAGAAAGGCTAATTTGAAGCTTCAATAAAAGTCTGAGTTTTAAGAGTTTTTGGCAAGTTGGGGGTCTTTTCATTAGTCGATGTTTAAAAGAATTTCTTTTTTGACTAAACAAAATTACGATGGGTGTTTTGAGTAAGGTAATATTATCATTTTAACAATTATGGAGTATGAGACTGGTGTGCTGTTGTTATTATTGAGAAAGTATCCAAGGTCGAATACTTCAAAACAACTTGTTTTGGTATCGCTATGAGTAGTTGCCGTGAAATTTGCTTTCTCGTTACTTCTCGTTTCTTTCATTGGGAAAGTCGATTTATAAATAAGAAGGAGAGGGAGAGAGAAGAGAGAGAGAGAGAGAGAGAGAAGAGAGAGGAGAGGAGAGGAGAGAGAGAGAGAGAGAGAGAGAGAGAGAGAGAGAGAGAGAGAGAGAGAGAGGGAGAGAGAGAGAGAGAGAGAGAGAGAGAAGGGGGGGGGGGGATTCCACAAATAGTAACTCTTACCGATGATTATAATACGACGGGGACAGAAAAATAGAAAAGGATGTTTCTTCTGGTCGGTCATTTCTGTAGTTGAGATGAGTTCAAGCGGAAACAGAATTTTGGTTTGGGTATTGGTGATGTTCTAGTAGTAGTATCTAGTAGTAGTTAGAGAAAGAAAAATAAACAAAATACAAAGGGAATAAGAAAATGTCTTTGAAAGGGAAGGAGACTTGATGATGTTTATAGTAGAGCTAAGAAATGAGTGGTTTTTGTTATCGAAATCAAGTTGGTTGTTGTGAAAGTCGATCATTGGAATGATATATTTTAATTGACATGTACTTATATATGAAGGTCTAACAGCCGAACGCAGCTTATGGGCCTAGTTTAACATTGTTGTAATGGACAATATTTTGGGTTATTTTTTTTCTTCAAATTTTCATGACAACAATGTGCCCAACATGAATTGGGATATCAGACCTTCAAATAAGTACACATCGTTTTAACAATAAAACTAGTAAAATGTAGCTTTTAAAAAAGGAGTCCTTCAGAGTGATTAGACACATGCAGCTGGAGTTTATCTCAGTTTATATAGCATAACAGGTACAATAGCAAATGCTTTCTACCCTTTGGTCAGCACGCTAGTCTATCGCAAAATACTTTCCCTTAGATCCAATATACCCAGCTACCCAATCGCTGCTTGGTGGGCAAGGGTGTCGTGTCAATTGGATCCTGAGTTTGGCTCCGACCACGTGATTCCTTTATTCAATCTTCAGGAATTCCATGTGGGTTCAAATTGCAAAGTAACAACAGTCAAGGATGGTTGATGGGTTGGGGGTTTTTTTAGGTTTTTTTTTTTTGGGGGGGGGGGGCCTTTTTTTTCTTGTATTTTTCTATCTGCCGAGTCTGGGATTATTTCATAGACACTTTATTAGATCTTTAATTGGTGTGACTATGTGGTCTTGTGGTATGACACTCGCTTTTGGATCGGAAGGTCCTGGATTCGAGCCTCGCTCGGCGCATAGTTGAGTCCTTGGAGAAGGCTCTTTACTCACTTTCTCTCACCGTACTCGGGTGTAAAATGAGTTCCTGGCCGTTGTGAGCGTTGTCTCTGCCAGGAAATAATTTCAATACTGCCTAACAGGCGTCATGTCTCGTTCTACATGTTACGTGTTGCTGTTGGTCAGGGCCCCTTGTAAAGCGCTTTGAGCACGTTTAGTGGATATTGCGCTATATAAAAGATCAAGTTTTTAAAATTAATACTTCAGGAATTCAAATTTTAAAATAAAAGTCAAGGCTGGCTAATGCTATTATCTTATTTCATTTTTTTTTTGGGGGGGGGGGGGGGGGGTTGAAATGTCATTCTTTTCTTGTATTTTTCTCCCTGCGTTGTCTGCCAGTATTTCATAGACACTTTATAAGATCTTTAATTAAAATGAAAAAAAAATAAAGAAATAAATAAAATTCCCTTTATTCATCCCAAAGGGGAAATTTATCTTTAGGGTCTATTCCAAGGGAAGACTGGAATAACCCAGGCGTCAGCCGCAGAGCAGCGCCGCAATGTGAGCTAGGGCGAGGTGACTTGCTCAAGGCCACACAGCGCAGCGGCGGGTGATCGAACTCGATAACTTTCGGGTATGAAGCAAAGACCGTACCGCTGAGCCACGCTGCCCCCGTGCTCTGTTCTCATCTGATACTCCTCCCTACCCTATTTTTCCCCACCATCATATCCCACGTTGTGACTTTCAAAACCTAATAAGGGGCGGTTTGTGTATAATTATTAAGAAAATCCTTCAAAAAATTGAATCTGAGTCAAATCCACAGTGTATCCTTGCTATTGTCCGTTTCACGCTATGGGAACCGGGGTAGACTCCAGCCCCATGTGCCAAATGGCTCTGAAGGACTACCGGTTCCGGCCTTATGTGCAACTGAAGTACCAAGAGGATAAATAAGTAATAAAGAAAGAAAAAGTGAGTAAATGTGACTCATATAAAAGGAGTGACCCCAGTGACCTCGAAGATTCAAAAGAGAAGACTGAGACTTGCGCGGCACTGCTGGAGACACAATGAGGAGATTGCAAGCAGTCTTGTGCGATGGAAACCACCTGAGCGAACCAGAAGCAGAGGCAGGCAGAATAAAACCTACACTGACTGTCTGCTGGATGACACAGGAATGGACAACACCCGGGAGCTGCGTACGCTTATGGAGGACAGGACAGAATGGCGAAGGCTTGTGGCTCATGTTGGGCGCTCCAAGGGGTGGCCTAAGTAAGTAAGTAATATAATATTTTATATATATTTATGGACAATAAAGATCTATTATTATTATTATTATTATTATTATTATTATTATTATTATTATTATTATTATTATTATTATTATTATTATTATAACAGGAAACAACACAAAACAAACGACGTTTCAGCATTTCGCCTTCTTCTGGGTAAAAACGAAATATGATTTATGTATTACATGGTCATAGTAGTTAAAATTTGGCACCTTTTGATTTTGATAAATAAGTAATCAAGGCAATTCAATTTATCACATAATATGCAAATAGTGCTTTTTGTCCGCGTCATAGTCCGCGTGAACTAGATGTACTCAAAACTTGTCCTTGAGTAAAACGGGCCCGCTAAGACAGTTACTCACCGATAGTCACGCACGCAAACCTAAAACAGATTGATAGGAAATCCTCAAATTAGGCCTGATTGAAAAAAGAAATTAAGTCAATAGATCTAAACACGTTAACCCACTTAACTGAAAAGTCGTTTCGAAAACTTTGGCCAGAAAACTCGTCCTTCAAATCTGTGACTACATCGATTGATTTAAATGACCCTCATCGTAGCAAATAGTTCTCAAACCTGGGACTTCGCGAAGTCACAGGTTTGAGAGGGTTTTTTTTTCCACGATGAGTGTCCTTCAAATCGATCAATATTTGAAGGACGAGTTTTTTGGCCACATTTTTAAATGCGAAATTTTCCAAAGTCGGGCAGTTAACTTGGTCCGGTCGGTCATGATGGCGGTGATAGGATTAATAATCATAACGACGGGATGATTAAAATGCTGAAAATTGGTTGAAATATCTGAATTATACAATTTTAATCAAATTAATAGATTTCATTGAAAATATTGAATTTACATAATTCCTTAATGAAAATGGTGGGGACGGGTGGGGAGGGGGGGGGGGAGGCGACGCTATATATTTTTAATTGGCTCAATTTTCTTAGTCATGTATCACCTTACTGTACTTATATAATGTGAGTTCAGAAAGGGTGGAAACATAATAATATGCAGAATTTAGAAAAGAAGGATAGAATCTTTTTCCATGGAATCAAGCGCGATACGTTTCTCTTCTAGCGCTCTTGTAATATCCGTCACTGTCTATAGCCGGGTACTCATTCACACATGAGTCATAATGTAATGTGTAGCTCATATTTAGGTAAAAGTTAGAGTAAGGAGAGCTTTACTACTTGCCTTGGGTCAACTATATCATAATGATAGTGAGAAAAACAAGTTTCAAAAAAGTGAAGACGCCTTTAGCCCCCAGATTTACATTTTAAATCAATCAAACCCATTTATCTATTGGAATTTATCTACACATATTTTTCAGGAAAATAGATTGAAAAATATAAATGATTGTTTTAAATAAACGCACAGCATATTTGCCTTATCGAAGATTAAGGACGTACTCAAAATGCTCATAATTGTGATGTCATCTCCTAGATCCCCCATTTAGCGTTGTTTCTTTTTTACAAAACCCGCCGAAACCGGACGAAACCCGACGAAACCCGACAAAGGTATGGGACTTAGGCAACAGTGGGAAGTGAATCTAGGAGCTTGGGTTTCAGCGGGTTTCGTAAAAAAGCAATTGGAGAGCTCGCACTCTCCAAGACCGTTTTATTTGTAACTTATTGCTGTTGGTCAAGTACTCTTTGCAAAGCAATTTGAGCACGTTTTGTGGATATTATTGCGCTATATAAAAGCTGAATCGTTTTTATTTTAAAGCTCAAGAGTGAATAAGTTTCTTTCTAAGTCTCCTACTTTCGACAAATCAAAGAGAACCACTCCTGAATTACTACTTTGCAATTCTTCTGCTTCAAGTACTAAGTCTGTGCCAGACATCGGTGATCATGGTACGCCATTCGTCTCTCTGATCAGATAACCTCAGAAAACTAATATTAATCTTCTCTTTCTTTGTCACTCAGCTGTTCAAACCCTTCAAATATGTTTTTCTTGTCTACCTTTACTCTTTTTACCTTCTATATTTCCTGTGAGAGCAAAATGTTCAATACATTTATGTCGATTTAGGTGCCCTAAAAATTGCATTTGTCTTGTTCTTATTGTACGAATTAGTAACCTTTTAATTTCAGCTTGTTCTAATACTTCTTCATTAGTTTTCGACTCTTTGCAATTAAAATCTTACAAAGTGTCTATGAATAAGTGCCAGACACGGCAGAGAGAAAAATACAAGAAAGAAATACATTCCACCCCCCACCCCCCAATAGAAAAACCCCACCAACCATCCTTGACTGTTGCTACTTTGCAACCCAAATGGAATTCCTGAAGATTGAATAAAGGGTTCCAATAATGCAGCACAAATTAAATGGCGTCCGTACAACAAAGTGGTCACATAAACAGACACTCCTAAATTACTACTTTGCAATTAAAGATCTTATAAAGTGTCTATGAAATACTGGCAGACAAATCAGAGAGAAAAACACAAAAAAAAGAAAGAACCCTCCCCCCCTCCCCAAAAACAAAAAGCAAAACAAAACATAACAAAACAAACCCAAAAAAAAAAAACATAACCCAGTCTTGTCTGTTACTTTTCAATTTGAACCCAAATGGAATTCCTGAAGCATGAATAAAGGAATCCACTAATGCAACACAAATTAAATGGCGTCTGGACGTGAGTCCGTACAGAAAAGTGGCCATATATAAACAGACACTCCTAAATTACTACTTTTCAATTAAAGATCTTATAAGTGTCTATGAAATACTGGCAGACAAATCAGAGAGAGAAATACAAGAAATGAAAGATTTTCCACAAACATGAGCCAGCCCAGCCTAGACTTTTACTTTGCAACTTTACAAATTGAATTCCTGAAGCATTAAAAAAATTGAGCTTTTATATAGCGCAATATCCACTAGACGTGCTCAAAGTTCTTTACAAGGGTCCCTGACCAACAGCAACACGTAACATGTAGAACGAGACATGACGCTTGTTAGGCGATATTAAAATTATTTTCCAACAGAGACAACGCTCTTTACGGCCAGGTACTCATTTTACACCTGAGTACGGTGAGAGAAAGTGAGTAAAGATCCTTCTCCAAGGACTCAACAATGCGCCGAGCGAGGCTCGAATCCAGGACCTTCCGATCCGAAAGCGAGTGACAGCATAGCCACACCAATTAAAGGTCTTATAAAGTGTCTATGAAATAGTCACAGACTCGGCAGATAGAAAAATACAAGAAGAAAAGACATTCCCCCCCCCCCCAAAAAAAAAACCAAAAACAACCATCAACCATCCATGAGCGTTGTTACTTTGCAATTTGAACCCAAATGGAATTCTTGAAGATTGAATAAAGGAATCCAATTATGCAGCACAAATGGGGTCCGTACAACAAAGTGGTCACATAATCAGACACTCCTAAATTATTACTACTTTGCAATTAAAGATCTTATAAAGTGTCTATGAAATAGTGGCAGACAAATCAGAGAGAAAAATACAAAAAAAAAGAAAGACACCCCCCCCCCAAAAAAAAAAAAAAAAAAAAAAATAACCCAGCCTAGACTTTTACTTTGAAATTTGAACACAAATGGAATTCCTGAAGCATGAATAAAAGAATCCAATAATTAAACACAATGGCGTCTGGACGTGAGTCCGTACAGCAAAGTGCTAATATAAACAGACACGTTCGAAGAGCTCAAGATTTGCATCAGAACCCGTGGGAATATTATTGAGAGCGGGTCTTCTTTAACATTGGTCCTTGAGAACTTTAAGAATACAGTATTGAATTCGACTGTGAATAATCGGACTCTCCAAATCTTTACTCTTTATTCCATAGCAATCTGTCGTGTCTGTTGAAAATTCAACAAATATCAAATACTGATTTGATTTATTTATTATTGTCTCTACAAATTTCAACTCGCAAGAATTCGATATCAGATAAACTCGCATTTGCCATATAAACATTGATATTCTCTTCATTTAGCTTCATGCCTTCGCACTCCTCACCCCCCCCCCCCTCCCTATCCCGCCTCACCCCCACCCGTTAAAAGGAGTAGGGAAATATAATAGAACGTTACGCGTTTCAAAAATCCATTTTCATGGGCCATTCCTTGGTCTTATACATAATTCATTGAAAAACAAAAACAAAAAAAAACAATGTCATTTCATCTTCCAAATATATCTTTTAAGTTAAAAATCGTTTTATTTTTTTAATCGTTGTGGGTTTGATTTATTTTATTCTTCTTGTTTTATTTGCGCACGGGATTAAGAAAGAAGTGGAGCAGCTCGGCACAGTGGTATGGTCTTTGCTTTGTACCCAGTTCGACTCCTCGTCGGGCTGTGTAACATTGAGCAAGTCATTTCGTCCTAGCTTACTTTCCGGCGGTGCACTAGAACAGACGTCTGGGTTAACCCATTCTTGTCTTGGAAATAGACCGAAGATTACATATACGCAGGTCCGATATCCGAACATCCTTATAGGCCTAGTTTAACATTGTTGTAATGGACACTATTCATGCGTCATATTTGAGACTTCCATTACAACAATGAACCTTTAAGGAATTGGATTACCAGACCTGTAAAAGACATGTGTACGTAGGAATAGACCCTAAGAAAAATTTCCTCTTGGCGTTGAATATTGATTACCGAATATGGCCGTGTTCCAAAATATCTCTTTATTTGATTCCCACCATAAACCTTTTACATCAAACATCAATTACTCAAAATAAGAATGAGCTTGCCATGCATTCTTTAACCTTTGTCTCTTTCGAAACAGTTATAACAATACGTATCAACAGAAAACATTACATGGGGATAAATATTTCACAATTGATTTCAGAGTGGACTTAGAAGAATCGGTCATTATAATACGTATTTACTTTTCAGTTCGTAAATTGCAGAAAAAGCGTTTCAGACACAGAGAAAAAAAAAAGGTTTTAAAAAATTGGATTTTTTTTTAGCTTACTGTGCTTGTGAGGTTCTTTTGTCACCTTTCAAATAGTTTTCATGTTCAAGAAGTTCCTATTTTGTAAATTGCAAAAGCACACAAAAATGCAGATGTTAAGATCAAACATTTGTAAAGTGCTCTCATCGCCAGTTCTCGTCTCCCTTGGGACATACTTGGGCCGGAGTCTATTCATGGGAGATAAAAAATGTTTATCAGAGCTCGGCAGATTGGCATATTTCTTTTTTGAATAAACTACCTCGGCGAAAATAAAATGAAATGGGAAATGTCGGTCAAGCACCCATTTTGTTTTCTTCTTTGAGAATACTGGAAATACAACTGACAACAAACTCACCAACAATTCTCTCTTTATAAAACGGTATTGATGATAATATGCGTTTGGTTTTAAAAATCCACACCTTTGCCCGCTGGATATAACGTACCGACACACAAATAATGCGTAACCTTTAACGTATATAGTCCGATTATACAATTTAGAGAGAACTAATCATAAAAATGACTGGCGAAAAACAACAACACAAAGAGCTAAGTGACGTCAAATTCGTTTTATCTATAATGATGGTTGATCCTGTCTTATTCCTACATAGCCATTATTAGGTCCATGAAGCCGGAGTTTATCACGGTTTCAATTGCGTGAAACGGACAACACCAATCGCCGAGAAGTGGGTGCGGCCATTAGCGAAGTGAAGAACGGCAAAGCAGCAGGGATAGATGGTGTATATCCCGATATGGTGACGCATCTGGGCCCCAGGGCACGGGCCTGGCTAGCAGAGGCAATGTCTGACATCCTTGCAAAAGGAAAGCTTCCACAAGTGTGGAAGCATGCGAAGATAGTTGCCATCCTGAAGCCAGGGAAACCGGCGAAGGAGGCAGACAGTTACAGACCCATATCGCTGCTGAGCTGTCTTTACAAACTGTTGGAGCGTGTTCTATTAAACCGATGGGGGCCGGTCCTAGACGCTGCCCTGCCACCCGAGCAGGCAGGCTTCAGGGAAGGGAGGTGCACCACGGAGCAGGTCATTGCCCTTACAGAGCATATTGAGCACGGGTTCGAGAGAAAACAGCAAACAGGTGCTGTCTTTATAGACCTATCAGCGGCGTACGATACGGTCTGGTGCGATGGGTTAATGCTCAAACTTGCAAAAATCATAAGGTACAAAAAGACCTTGAAGCTGTTCTCTTCGATCTTAGGGGAAAGGCAATTCCACGTCGCGCTGGGAGACGTCACGAGCAAAGTAAGGAAACTGAAGAATGGGGTCCCTCAGGGATCGGTACTTGCGCCAATGTTGTTTAACGTTTACATTAGCGATATGCCGAACACTTCCTCCCTGAGGCTGGGATACGCAGACGACTGGGCACTCGTTACTCAGAGTAAAGTGTGGACCCGACTCGAGAGCGTACTCAGCGAGGACGTCACCAGACTCAAATCCTACTTTGACAAGTGGTACCTGAAGATGAACACTTCAAAAACCGTGGCCACTGCATTTCACTTATGCAGTGGTTGGCACACCCGTAAACTGAATGTCCTAGTCGGGGACCAGCCACTCCCATATGAGCCGCGTCCAAAATATTTAGGGGTGACGCTGGATCGCAGCCTTACCCATCGGGTTCATCTCGAAGGGGTTGCTCGGAAGATAGAGAAGCGGAATAGTCTTCTGAGGAAGCTGGCGGGATCGACTTGGGGCGCTAGCCAAGCGCTCCTGAGAACGTCCGCCCTGGCACTATGCTATTCCACCGCGGAGTATTGCGCTCCAGTGTGGGGTAGAAGCAGAAACGTTGAGAAGGTGGATGTAAAACTTCGCAAGTCGATGCACATAGTGTCGGGAACGCTAGCAACAACCCCAGAGAATGGGGCCCGATAATGGCAGCGATCCAGCTCCCGATGTCCGGAGGGAGACCATTACGGGAAACTGGCTGAGTAAGATCAAAGAGAGAGGGAATGGGGATACCCCTCTCATGCGCATAATGGACGGTGCCCCGTTTCGAGCCGAAATAAGTCCCGGCAACCCTTGTACGCAGAATCCCTGACTACGGACAGAGCTGCACATACGAGATAGAAGTCGGTTTGGACGAATTCAATCCCTCGTGGGGGCGGGGACCTACACTCCTCTAAGCTTGGTGAGAAGTTGCCAGGCTTTGATACCAGTAAGAGGAGACACTGGGTAGCTGCGAATCGACTTCGGTCGAGGAGCTGCCTAACGGCAAGTGCGTTACATCGGTGGGGTCTAACTTCCTGTCCAATATGTCCACGCTGTGGGCAAGAACCGAGACGGCAGAGCATCTTGTCGAAAGGTGTGTGGTGACGATGCTACCAGGCGGGTTTGCGACGGTGCACGAATGCGGACCGGACTTTGCTGATTGGGTCGATCGTCATAACATAATAGTGTGAACCATAAGAAGCTGCAGCTGCTACCAATCGCTTGCTAACCAATGGATAAGACACTAGTCTATCGAAATGGACTTTTCGTCAGATCTAACAGACCAATCTACCCCCCCCTCCCCCCCCCAAAAAAAAAATCACTATTGAGTGGACAGGAGGTCAGAAGGAATATTCTCGATTCCACTAGGGATCGATCTCGGTCCCTTTGACTGTGAAGCGAGTGCTCTATCAATATAGCTAACCGGATTCCCTGATTGATTTAGATGTTAAAATTTGAAAATAAGAAAAACAGGAGGCTTTGGTTTCGTTTCATATGTTTTATAAAGGACAGTTTAAAAAATTGGGCTTTTATATAGAGCAATATCCACTGAACGTGCTCAAAGCGCTTTTCAAAGGGTCCCTGGACAACAGCAACATTTAACATATAGGACGGAACATGACGCCTGTTAGGCGATATTACATTTTTTGGGGACAGAGACAAGGCTGTTAACGGTCATGTACTCATTTTACACCTGAGTACGGTGTGAAAATGTTAGTAAAGAGCCTTCTCAAAGGACTCAACTATGCGCCGAGCGAGGCTCGAACCCAGGACCTTCCGATCCGAAAGCGAGTGTCATACCACTAGACGACATAGCCGCACAAAAAATAAGTTCTTAACGTAACAAAAGCGATAAATTCACACTTCTGGTCATTTAACATGAATATCAACTTTTGACCTATGGTTCAACTGATATAATACTGTTTAAAGGTGATGGTGTACGTTTATAATTTGGCCCAGCCACTCACTCTGACATTTAAAAAATTTGAAAATGCTCTACACAAGTGTCATCTATTAATATATATTATTATATCATCCGGGTAAATCTCGTGCTCAAAACCTTATTCTTAGTTGTTTTTGTTTTTGTTTTTGTTTTTGTTTTTTGTTTTTTTTTTTGGGGGGGGGGGGTTGGGGTTTGTTTTTTTTTTAAAATAAGGGACAGCGTGGCTTAGCAGTACGGTCTTTGCTTCGCACCCGAAAGGTACCGAGTTCGAATACCCGCTGCGCTGTTTGGCCTTGAGCAAGTCACCTCGCCCTAACTCAGTTTGCGGCACTGAACTACGGCTGACGCCTGGGTTATTCCGGTCTTCCCTCCGAGTGTACCCTTAAGACAAATTTCCCATATGGGATGAATAAAGGGGATTTCATTTATTTATTTATTTATATATTTATTTATTGTATCACATCTTTGTGTGTGGCGTTATTAGTTTTAGCGACACAATGTCATGTCTTGTTATAAATTCAGGCAATGCTAAGCGTAGTCTGGGAGAAAACTGTTGATATTGTCGCAAAATTTTGGTCACTGCGTTGTGTCTTTGGGTAAGACACTCTTCTTGGCGCTGGCTTCCGGCGACAACAGACGTGTTGTGAATGTTTACCTATTTCTACACATATTTTTATTCATGTATCATTCAATCGCCGGAATTTACGCCTAATTTTTATTCAAAATGGATGTGAAGTATATATTGTTCCTGATTTTTATATTTATTAGTATATTTATAAGCATAAATGGTGTTTTAGCCTGTGATTTTGCTGCCAAAAGCCTATCGATAATATATACTCCAGAGACTCTCCGATCCCTCCAACCCGTGTCACCCCACCACCCACTATTGACACATCGTTTATTAAAGTAAGAAAGAGGGGGAGAAAAGGAGGAATAAAAACAAAATTCAACAGACGGCCTTTTCGTCCATTTTTACCCTGTGTAGTGACAGGTAATGTAAGATCACTGAAGAATAAAATTGATGAACTGTTTTCACTGTGTCGTTACAATAATGACTATCGTCAAGCCTCCATAATAGCGTTAACAGAGACTTGGCTCTCTCCTCACATACCATCATCATGTTTTGATATTGAACAATACTCACTATTTCGAGGATATCGGACTAATGTAAATAAACGAACTGGGGGTGGGGTGTGCACATATATTAACAACAAATGGTGCCACCCCAATAACTGTCAATAAAGAAAATGTATTGTGACGATTATATTGAATTTATTAGTTTTCGTCACGACCTTATTATCTACCCCGGGAATTTACTCATGTCATCATCATCAACGTCTACATTCCACCATCATCAGACAACAACACAGCGAAAAATATTTTGAAGAAAGAAATACAGGACATTCAAATTAAGTCGCCCGATGCCGTATTGATGGTCATGGTGATTTTAACCAATGTAAAGATTTCACTCTCCCGGGACTTCATCAATACGTGGACTGCGAGACAAGGGACAAAAAAACATTAGATTTATTCCTGTGTAATATTAAAAATAGTTACAAATGTTTACCCCGTGCCCCGTTAGGTTTATCTGACCACTGCATGCTCTTGCTACTCCCCACCTACCGCCCTGTTTTTAAACGTGTAAAACCAGTAAAGAAAAGTGTACAGATCTGGAACGGAAGTGTGTGTGAAGATTTGCGTGGTTGTTTTGAATGCACTGACTGGAATGTTTTTATCGAATCATGTGATAGTATGGATGAGCTGAATGACTGTGTGAGTGAGTATTTAAAATTCTGTGAACAGCTCGTGTCTTGTAAAAAAGAAATAAAATATTGTCCTAACAACAAGCCTTGGATAACAAAAGATCTAAAACTTTTATTGAACCAAAAGAAAACTCTCTTTACTAGTAGAAATAAAAAAGATCTGAAAAAAAAAACAAAAAGAGATAAAGAGAGTAATATCCAGTTGTAGAGACAAGTACCAAAATAAAATTGAAAAATGCTTTTCTTCTGGGGATATACGGGACACGTGGCGGGGGCTTAAAACTGCTGTTAACTATAATCCAAAGCCCACGATTATATCTGAAGATATCGAAATTGAAACTCTAAATAAATTTTATTCACGTTTTGACACAGCAAACAAATTTGATATTGAAAATGAAAAACATAAATTAGACAGGGCTCTGGAAGATGAAATGACTATTGAGGTCAGTGAAGAAGAAACGAGATTCGTATTTTCGAAACTAAACGAGAGGAAGGCTGCTGGGCCGGATGGATTGAAAGGAAAATTATTAAAAGAATGTGCCCATCAACTGTCCCCCATTTATACACATATTTTTAACTGGTCCCTCCAATGCGTTTCGATCCCTGAAATTTGGAAAACTTCAAAAATTATTCTTGTTCCAAAAAAAGAAAACTGAATCTATGAACGATCTCAGACCTGTTGCACTGACTTCAATAGTCATGAAATCTTTGGAAAAACTTGTTCTTGTTAAAATTAGGAACCAGTTTATGCCATCGAGTGATAGTCATCAATTTGCTTACAAACCAGGACGTGGCGTAGAGGATGCCTTTTTGCTGTTTACAAACAACATCTACAGGCATTTAGATCACGCTAAGAGCTATTGCAGATTGCTTTTCGCAGATTTTTCTTCAGCGTTCAATACAATGCAACCTCAGTTGGTTGTTCAAAAATTGACTAGTCTGAATCTAAACAAGTATATAATTGCTTGGGTGCTCGAATTTCTTACGGAGAGAGCACAATATGTTCAATTAGGACAAAACATATCTTCTGTATAACTACAAATACTGGTGCTCCTCAAGGTTGTGTATTGTCCCCTGTATTATTCACAATATACACGAATGACTGTAGAAGTCAAAACCTGAGTGTACCTTTGATAAAGTTTGCAGATGACACGCTCTTCAAGGCCTCATAACAAATGGCAACGAAGTGGCTTATAGGCAAGAAATTGATAGATTTGTGTCTTGGTGTGATGCCCACCTCCTAGAGCTTAACATAAGCAAGACAAAGGAGCTAGTGATTGACTTTAGGAGAGTGAAGGAACCGATAGAACCATTAAAATTAAAGGACCAATTTGTCCAGCGAGTTCCTCACTACAAATACCTTGGTGTAACAATTGATGACAGGCTCAAGTGGGATGAACACTTGAAAATAATTAGGCATAAGATGTGCAGACGTACATATTTTTTATCAAAACTCTCTCAGTTTAGAATAGATAAAACCCTCTGCACATTATTTTATAGAGCAGTAATCGAAAGTGTTTTGTCATTTTGTATAACAGCTTGGGGAGGCAATTGCTTAGCAGTGGAAAGGAACAAAATAAATTCAAATATTAAAAAATCTATTAAACGCTATATAAATGATGTTGACGATGTAGATCTTTTATACGAGAAATTTTGTATAAATAAAATAACTAAAATATTAAATGACCAGTATCATCCACTAAGACCATCAGTTATTATGTCAGAAAGAAGTGGTCGTCCTTTCTCTATTTCAACGAAAACAGAGAGACACGGAAAATCTTTTCTGCCGGCCAGTATTAGGCTTTATAACAACAAGCAATAATCATTTTATATAATTATTTCGCATTTTTACTTTCAAAAAATGTAAATATTAAATTATTAATTTATTTGTTTTGCAATCTTTTCAATTTTTAATTTATAGTGACAGTTTTGACTATTTTACAGTGTTGAAATTATTCATATTATAGAGCGCAGCTCTGGTTGCTCCATATATACATACTATTTCCATTGTATTTTTATCTTATTGTGTAAATTATAACACGTCTGTACAAAAAATGTCCTTTTTGGGATGCAATAAAGTATTATTATATTATATTTATTTTTTATTATTATTATTATTATTATTATTATTATTATTATTATTATTATTTATTATTATTATTATTATTATTATTATTTTATTATTATTATTATTATTATTATTATATTATTATTATTATTGTTATTATTATTACATGATTTATTGCCCCAACTGAATCAGCTGTGAATGATTATTCGGCTATTGGCAATGCTGGGATTATAAGAGAATTGCTGGTACGTAAAAATCTCCAACGGGGCGACTTGTAGTGTATGATATAGCCTGACACTGAAACTCAAAAAGACTGGCATTTTGACGTCATTTCTTGGTCAGTGTCAGGCAATAACTTTACGATGGCTACGCTAGAACCCTCTAGGACTGGCAGTTTGACGTCATGTGTTGGTCAGTGTCAGGCTATAAGTTAACGATGGCAACGGTATGATCTGGGGGAGTAATGAAGCAATTTGAAGAGCATTGAGCTTGTTGTAGCCATGGGGCAGCATTGCTCAGTTGCATGGTCTTTGCTTCTTACCCAAAAATTACGGAGTTCGACTACCCGCCTTGTTGTGTGGCCTTGAGCAAGTGACCCAAATTACTTTGCCGCCCTTCCCCATCGGCTGACGCCTGGGATATACCAGTCTTCCCTTGGAATGTAAACTGAAGACAAATTTCCTAATGGGGATGAATAAAGGGAACTTTCACAGTATATCAATGAATCTTTTTTTAAATTAAAAAAAAACATAGTTCAACACGATACAATCGTTTTTCTCAATCCGGAATTTTAGTTTATGCACTTTCACGATCTCGAATCGAAATGCAATATTAGCTTTTGTTTTAGGACTCCATTCAACATGATTCAAAAATTAAGATAAAGGTGACTTATTAAAGACATATTACAAAATGGTTTAGAGATTCAAATAGCTCAGTTGATAAAGCACTCGTACCATACGCAAAGGAACCGAGATTGATTCCGAATGAAGTCGATATTTAATTCTGGCTCTCTGCCCTCCCAGCAGTGGTTAGTTAGGTAGCTGGTCTGATTGATCTGGCAGAAAGACTTTGCGATAGACTCGTCTCCTGTCATGTGGCCTTGAGCAGGCCACGCCGCACTTGCTACTCTTTCGGCTGAGTGAAGCTGTGGTAATGGACCAATGCCCAATCTGATTGCTATGTAATGAACGTATACTTACTTATTCTAGGGAAGAATTGCTTCCCTTTGTGTCCAGCTGATTGACCTTATCTAGCCATTCATTAATTACCATTGGTTATGTACACTCTTATAAATAATTATTATATGTATTACACTCCTGGGTGTCTATTACACTTATTACATACCAACGTGACATACCTAAAATATAATGTACTTTGTGTTTAGTACTTTTCTTATATTATAAGATAATTTATGCTTAATATGATGTTTATCCATATAACTGTGTTCTTGATTAAAGTAATTGTATGTAGTTCAGCTTGACTCTATAAGAAAAGCTGTCACATCACTAACAATGGGTTGAGTGATTTTGTCTCTGTATCCCATATATATCGATTTTAATAGGGTATTAGCGAAAAGTAGTATGGGGCGTCGATGGTAGTAGTAGTAGTTGTAATAGTAGTAGTAGTAGTAATAGTAGTAGTAGTAGTGGTGGTAGTAGTAGTAGTAATATTAGTAGTAGTAGTAGTAGTAGTAGTAGTAGTAGTAGTAGTAGTAGTAGTATATAGTAGTGGCGGTAGTAGTAGTAGTATATTAGTAGTAGTAGTAGTAGTAGTGTAGTAGTAGTAGTAGTAGTAGTAGTATAGTAGTAGTAGTAGTAATAGTAGTAGTAGTAGTAGTAGTAGTAGTAGTAGTAGTAGTAGTAGTAGTGTATAGTAGTAGTAGTAGTAATAGTAGTAGTGGTGGTAGTAGTAGTAGTAGTATATATTAGTAGTAGTATAGTATAGTAGTAGTAGTAGATAGTAGTAAGTAGTAGTAGATAGTAGTAGTGTAGTAGTAGTAGTAGTAGTAGTAGTAGTAGTTAGTAGTAGTAGTAGTAGTAGTAGTAGTAGTAGATAGTAGTAGTAGTAGTAGTAGTAGTATAGTAGTAGTAGTAGTAAGTAGTATAGTAGTAGTGGTGGTAGTAGTAGTAGTAATAATAGTAGTAGTAGTAGTAGTGGTAGTAGTATTAGTAGTAGTAGTAGTAGTAGTAGTAGTAGTAGTAGTAGTATTAGTAGTAGTAGTTGTAGTAGTATTAGTAGTAGTAGTAGTAGTAGTAGTAGTAGTGGTAGTAGTATTAGTAGTAGTAGTAGTTGTTGTAGTAGTATTAGTAGTAGTATTAGTAGTAGTAGTAGTAGTACATGTACGTTAAGAATAATTCATGATTATATATGAAACATATGTAAACAAAGCTCATTGTACAGTGTAAAAAACCATCATCGTCATCGTCGTAGTGTAGATAGTTCGAAGATGACGTCACTCAGGTCTTTGTTATTGTTTTTGCCATCCGCGTTTATGAGTAATGCTCACAGAACTGTATTAACCCGACTATAGATAGTATGCAGATGACGTCACTCAGGCCTTTGTTATTGTTTTTGCCATCCGCGTTTGTGAGTTGTTCTAACTAAACTGTATTAACCAGACTATAAAAGTTCATGGTTACACAGAGTTTTGTGTGTTGGTCCGTTATACTTCCGGATGGCAATGTTATGAGCTTCTTAGCCAAGTGCATACTATCTATATGTTTTTTCATGAAATGGGAATTGTTTGAGTTGTATCTGTTGCCCACAAGGTGAAGTGTTTTGGGTTTTTATTATTTTATTTAATTATTAATTCATAATTCAATCTTATAAACAATCAATTAATCTATTGATTAAATTTCGAAATAATGTTATTATTATTTTTTTTCTCTATAGCGTGAAGCGGACAATAGCACAATTGCTAGCTACCCTTTTGAGAGGACCCGAGTCTATCGCAAAGTACTTCTGCCAGATCTATTAGACCTGCTACCTAACCACTGCTCGGAGGGCAGGGGGGTAGAAATAAAATCTCGACTTCAACCAGAATCGGTCTCGGTCCCTTTGCGTGTGATGCGAGTGCTCTATCTGAGCTATTGGAATCTCTAAACTTTTTATAAAATGGCTTTAATATGTCACCTACCGTCTTCATATTGAATGGGGTAAAACAGAAGCTAATATTGCATTTTGATTCTAGACCATAAAAGATACATAACATAAAATTCTTGAATCGCTTTGGAACATTGAGTAAACTGCGCTAAAAAAAATTTCACGTTCTCTTAAACCCTCAGTACAGGTCTTCATGAAGACTTTCAAATTTGTCAGCATAATTTATCAATAGGTCTTGATGGAGTAATACATAAAATTACATCGTTAATAAATACGAAAGCCTTTTTCTGGTTGGAAAATAGTGAATATGTGTTCAGAATCTAGAGGGTCCATAATACAAGTTGGTCGGTCTCTATTAAATATTTCCATGTTCCCATCCCATGAGCTTTTTAGCAATAATCGATCTTTAAAGAGCATTTCTGGGAAACCCCATAGGAATCATCTCGGACCGGTTGCTAGAATCGTTTTTTTGGGATGAGCTTTTGGGTGCTCATCCCACAGGCCATCACAAAGTTCCAGATCTCGTGTCCCTCCAGTGTACAATATGTAACGAATGACTTCCGTCATATCACGTGACAACTCGATCCATAACATGCTGCTACACTGCCTCTCTGGTGTTTGAATATTCTGATCTTTTGTTAGAGTATCACTCCTGCTAGTTTTCTTTCTTGAAAAAAGAATTTTCATTATTTTTTATTTTATATTTACATTCTGTATTTTATTACGCTGGCAGTAATTTCCCTTACTATATTTTGCCATGTGTCAAACAAATAACGAACGACCATTTTCAGAATCTTGGGAAGGGCAGAGGAGAGGAAGGGGCCTAAATCCTAGTTTGTCGGATAATATTCCATATAGATAGAATGCGCTTGGCTAAGAAGAACACAACTTTACCATCGTGAAGTATAACGGACCAATACACAAAACTATGCGTAACCTTGAACGTTTATAGTCTGGTTATATACCGTTAAGTGAGAATTACTCATAAACGCGGATGGCAAAAAGCAATCACAAAGACCTGAGTGACGTCAACTTCATACTATCTATAGCCATGGCCGTATGGGAGTTGTGGCAAGAATCGTCCTTCAGTGTTCATTTCTCTGAAACCCCTCGGGATTCATCTTAGACCTCATTGCCTTAATCGTCCTTGGAAGCTCATCTCTCAAGAAAGTATCAAGTTCTTAATCTCCCTTAGGAATCATCTTGGAACCCCGTTTCTACAATTGGATTCAGTAGTCTGATGTCACGCCGCCCGGCAACGGCGGCCATCTTGGTTCTAAACAAAGAAAATCATTACTTTTTATTCTTCATGCTGGCGAGACTTTTCATATGCCTTGTGATCAGATTGTGTAAAAGTAAAAGTCAAAACATGATCAAATTTATGTGTTTTCCTTTGGATACGCTTTTATGCTCGCCGGAGAATTATTTCATACGGGCGTCCGCCATTGTTCCGATAGTTTAGAGCCAGTGTTACTAAGTTACCATGCGTCATTAGGAAGGAAGTGACGTCATGACTGTTGAAGAGTATTGTCCTTGGAAGCTCATCTCTCAAGACAGTATCAAGTTCTTAATATCCCTTAGGAATCATCTTGGAACCCCGTTTCTACAAGTATCGGAAATAAATTGAACTTTTATATAGCGCAATATCCACTAAACGTGCTCAAAGCACTTCAGAAGGGGTCCCTGGCCAACAGCAACACTTAACATGTAGGACGTGACATGACGTCTGTTCGGCGATATTATAATTTTTTCGGACAAAGACATCGTTGTTTTACACCCGAATACGGTGAGAGAATGTGAGTAAAAAGTCTTTTCCAAGGACTCAACTATGCGTCGAGCAAGGCTCGAACCCAGGACCTTCCGATCCGAAAGCGAGTGTCATACCACCAGACTACATAGCGCGATATCCACTAAACGTGCTCATATCTCAAGACAGCATCAAGTTCTAAATCTCCCTTAGGAATCATCTTGGAACCCGTTTCTACATTCGTCCTTGGGAGCTCACCCCACAAGACAGCGACACTTTCCAGATCTCGTGTGTCTCGCATTACGCGGTGTATTTTGTAATGAAAGATATACGTCAAGTCAAATGAATGCTCCATCCAGAACACACTACTATAGATAGTATCCGCTTGGCTAAGAAAGTCACAACATTGTCATCCGGAAGTAAAACGGACCAACACACAAAACTTTGTGTAACCTTGAACGTCTATCGTCTGGTTAATACAATTAGTGAGTATTACTCATAAACATGGATGGCAAAAATATTAACAAAGACCTGAGTGATGTCAACTTCGTTCTATCTATCCTGCTACACTGCCTAAAAAGTCATTTGCATAGAGTGCTCTCTGTTACAGTTTTTAGACTGGCAGTAGGTTACCATTTAATTCTCTGCAACAGACTATAATTTTATTGGCTTTGAATTTTGATTGATCTGGCGACCAGAATTGGTGAGTATTTCATTCATATGCGATGAATGCTCTATCACTGATTATTTTTGTTATTTATTGCCGTCGGCCTGAGAGGTAATTTGTTCTTCCAATGTCTCACATAATATTATAAGGGATCCACTTTACACAATCGTTGGTGTGTGTGTGGTGGTTACTACCACTCTTTTCTCTTTAATACGCTTCAACAGTCGTGACGTCACTTCCCCCGTAATGACGCATAGTAACTTAGTAACTGGTTCGAAACTATCAGAACAATGGCGGACGCCCGTATGAAATAGTTCTTCGACGAGCATAAAAGTGTATCCAGAGGAGAAAAACGTTATAGATAAATTTGATCATGTATTGACTTTTATACATTCTGATCACATGACATGTGAAAAGGTTCTAGTCAGCTTGAAGAATAAAAACTTCCAATTTTCTTTGTTTAGAATCAAGAGGCTCGTTGCTGAGCGACGTGACATCAGTCTATTGAATGCTATTGTCATTTGACAGCACCGTCTGCTCCAACCAGGTCAATCCCAATACTGTTATAAAAACGAACTTTTATAAAGCGCAATATCCTTTAAACGTGCTCAAAGCGCTTTACAAATGGTCCCTGATATGTAGGACGAGAAATGACGCCTGTTAGGCGATAATGCTAAATCTTTCCGAGACAGACTACGCTGTTAACGACCAGGTACTCATTTTACACCTGAGTACGGTGAGCTAGAGAATGTAAGTAAAGAGCCTTTTCTGAGGAACTCAACTATGCGCCGATCAAAGCGGGGCTCGATCCCAGGACCTTCCGATCCGAAGGCGAGTGTCATACTACAAGGACACATAGCCGTACCAAAGGACACATCATTCGTCAAATGTGAGATGAATACATATATCGATGATATTGGAACTGGGTTAATGCTATTCAGATGCAGCTATTGATAAATATTATCACATATTCTATACGATCTATTTGGATCTATTCAGACTGTATTGAATGGGCTGAATTGAGAGAAAATCAAACGCAAACATTGATAGAGTGAGATAGATAGATAGATAGATAGATAGATAGATAGATAGATAGATAGATAGATAGATAGATAGATAGATAGATAGATAGATAGATAGAGATAGAGAGAGAGAGAGAGAGAGAAAGAGAGAGAGTGTGTGTGTGTGTGTGTGTGTGTGTTGTGTGTTGCTTGTTTCTGTGTAATTGTGCGAGAGAGAGAGAGAGAGAGAGAGAGAGAGAGAGAGAAAGGGAGAGAGAGAGAAAGGGAGAGAGAGAGAAAGGGAGAGAGAGAGAGGAGAGAGAGAGAGAGAGAGAGAGAGAGAGAGAGAGAGAGGGGGGGGGGGGGTTGGGGGGGGGGGGGTGAGTGAGCAGAATATTTTAGATGGCGTTCGTTCATGAGTTCATGTTGGGTCGAGGTGTGCACCAAGAGGTGTGCACGTAATCCACCAAGGCGTGTCTCGAAATACAATTTATTGCTTTTCGTTTTTCAAAACGGTTAAGTCATAAATTGAACAAAATTGACGTCACTCGGCTCTTCGTTATTGTTTGAAGACAGTCATTTTAATAATTACGATAGACACTATATAGTGTCTTATACAAAGGGTAGCATGCAATTGATATTGCCCGTTTCACGCTATAGAAACTGGGAGAAACTCTACGGATCCATGGTCCTCATGCCGCTGGAGGACTTATTTAATCATCTCATCTTATACTTTGCTTTTCTCTGATAAGTAAATCTGGCAACCATGACTAAATTTGGCCATGTTTTTATCAATTATGACGTAGGAAAACAAAATAGTGTCGTGTACTGAAAAAGAAAAAACGTATTTCTCCATTTTGGCCAGAAAACATTTAGTTCATATTGAATCTATTCAATTCAATTGAGTTGAATTATTACGAAGTATAAGAATTAAAGCCCAATGACACTCAAAGCAAATAGTTAAAAAATGTTAAGCTCCAGACGTTTATGCGACCTTTGTTTATGGAATTTTTACAATTCGACAGATGTTTTAATTCATAAAAGAAATTCTTTTTAGTCAAATTGTGAAAAGGATTTTTGTCAATATTTGGCAGGATTTGGCAGGATTTGTTGAATGTCAAAAACAGGCTTATCTTAATTCCCAAGTTATCTCTAAAACGCCATTATTGGATTAGCCAATCAAGTTGGTTGAAAAACATGCTACTTACCATGAATATTATATAAAGACAATATTTGAAATATACTACATTAGAGGTGATTAATTTTCATCATTTATTTTGTGACCTGTTGCCTCAAACCGGTGATATGTCGAATATATTTTGGAGAAAAAAAAATCTGAATTTAAAAATTCAATTTATATTTACAACAATAAAATCTGAGTTTAGTTTATGGGTTTTATTAAGAAGTATTGATAGAAATCAAAGACGCCTTTTAAGGAAAGTTTTGAAAAATATTATTATTCAAGCAGACATTTTGAGTTGTGACGTATTTGGGTTTTTGTTGCGGATGTGCTAGAATTGTGTACAATCAATTATACTCGCAATGAAAACCAAAGTCAAATTAAGGAGTGAATATTACGATCTAGCAGGTTTTTTAGTTTTAATTTGAGTCAACGGATGATAGAATTAGCTTGAATTTTTTTTGAAAAGGTTTGCAAGTTACTCCTATATCAGTCTGTAAAAAACAGTTTGACATTTTTTACATTTGCCAGTAATTGGCTTCAACAGTCATGACGTCACTTCCCTTGTAATGACGCATAGCAACTTAGTTACTGGCTCTAAACTATCGGAATAATGGCGGACGCCCTTATGAAATATTTCTCCAACGAGAATAAAAGTGTATCCAGAGGAGAAAAACATTATAAATATGATCATGTTTTGACTTTTATACATTCTGATCACATGACATATGAAAAGTTCTAGCCAGCATGAAGAATAAATAGTACCAATTTTATTTGTTTAGGACCAGGCTGCTGGCCGTTGCTGGGCGACGTTACATCAGACTATTGAATCCAATTCTGTGCTCGACGATAAAAATTTAACATTGGCTGAAAGGAAAAATGTTGATCCCCAAACCTCCCTTTTAAAAAAAATTTAATAGATTACATTAAATATTACATTACAATCAACATTGTTTCATAATGTGAAATATCTAAGACTAAGAACTCGTTCTCGATATGCGCTCCCGTGCTGCCGTTGTTTATAGATAGAATGCGCTTGGCCAAGGAGTTCACAACATTGCCATCCGGAAGTATAACGGACCAACACACAAACTCTGTGTAACCATGAACTTTTATAGTCTGGTTAATACAGTTTAGTGAGAACAACTCACAAACGCGGATGGCAAAAACAATAACAAAGGCCTGAGTGACGTCATCTGCATACTATCTATAAAAACACATTATGTGCAATGTTAACAAATAGCATAGATAAGTCTTATGACGACTGATCATATATAAAATCTTTCACAATATGCTTCAACAGTCGTAACGTCACTTCCCTTGTAATGACGCATGGTAACTTAGTAACTGGCTCTAAAATATCGGAACAATGGAGGATGGCGTTATGAAATATTTCTCCTACGAGCATAAAAGCGTGTCAAGAGGGAAAAAAACCCATTATAAATCTGATCATGTTTTGGCTTTTACACATTCTGATCACAAGACATATGAAAAGTTATAGCCAGCATGAAGAATAAAAGTACAAATTTTCTTTGTTTAGAACCACGATGGCCGCCGTTGCAGAGCGGCGTGACATCAGACTATTGAATCCAATTGAGCTTTAAAGTGCATGTACCGTTCACGTCCTTGGAGTCACGTGGCATCAACCCATTTCCCACGACTCTATAGATAGTTCGAAGATGACGCCACTCTGGCCTTTGTTATTGTTTTTTGCCATCCGCGTTTGTGAGTAATGCTCACTGAACTATATTAACCTGACTATAAACGTTCATGGATACACACAGTTTTATGTGTTGGTCCTTTATACTTCCGGATGGCAATGTTATGAGCTTCTTAGCCAAGTGAATACTATCTATAGATAGAATGAAGTTGACATCACTCAGGTCTTTGTTATTGCTTTTTGCCATCGCGTTTATGATTAATTCTCACAAAACTGTATTAACCAGACTATAGATAGTATGCGCTTGGCTAAGAAGCTCATAACATTGCCATCCGGAAATATAACGGACCAACACACAAAACTGTGTGTATCGATGAACGTTTATAGTCAGGTTAATACAATTCAGTGAGCATTACTCATAAACGCGGATGGCAAAAAACAATAACAAAGACCTGAGTGACGTCATCTTCGAGCTATCTATAGTGTTGTGTGTTGGTCCGGATGGCTATGTTGTGAGCTTCTTAGCCAAGCGCATACTATCTATATTATTGACTCTTGTGAAGTACACGTAGTGCTTCAGAGCCATTAGGCTCATAGAGCCGGAGTTTATCCCGGTTTCAATAGTGTAAAAGGGACCATAGCAATTGCTTGCTATTCTTTGGATAGGACGCTAGTCTATCTCAAATTATATTCCACCAGATCTAACAAACTCAGCTACCCAATCCATGCTGGGTTGACACTGAAGTTGAGAGCTGGACTATACGATTCAATAGTCTGATGTCACGCCGTCCGGCAACGGCGGCCATCTTGGTTCTAAACAAAGAAAATCATTACTTTTTATTTTTCATGCTGGCTAGAAGTTTTCATATGCCTTGTGATCAGAATGTGTAAAAGTCAAAACATGACCAACTGTATGTGTTTTTTTTTCTTCTGGATACCCTTTATGCTCGCCGGAGAAATACTTCATACGGGCGTCCGCCATTGTTCCGATAGTTTAGAGCCAGTGTTACTAAGTTACCATGCGTCAATAGGAAGGAAGTGACGTTACGACTGTTGAAGAGTATTGAAAAAAGCAACAGACTGGTATGGGACGGGATTAAATTAGTTAAAAACTATATCCAAGAATAGACACTTAGATCACCACGCCTCTCGGACAGTCGTCATAATGTAAACAATGCCAGTGATTGGTAAACCGAGCAAACTACATCGATGGTATGTGCCTAAGTAAAATACCCACTGTTCTAGCATTTGATCAATAGAACCTACACAGAAAACTATGTGTAAAGTTAGGCGTATATAATAATACAATCGAGAATGTAGTGTGATAACTAGTCACCAATTTGACGGTATAAAAACAACATTTATCATTGAGAGGTCGATTTCATTCACGTTATTGCTTATAAACAACCAACCATGCTTGTCCGAGCACGATTGGAGGTGTGTCACAAATTCCATGTTTTGATTGGTAAAAAAATATACTGGTTAATTGGATTCAATAGTCTGATGTCACGTCGCCAATCAAATGCGGCCATCGTGGTTCTAAACAAGAAAATCGGTACTTTTTATTCTTCATGCTGGCTAGAACTTTCATATGTCTTGTGATCCGAATGTGTAAAAGTCAAAATATGATCAGATTTATGGGGGTTTTTTTTCCTCTGGATACGCTTTATGCTCGTCGGGGAAATATTTCATACGTGCGTCCGCCATTGTTCCGATAGTTTAGAGCCAGTGTTACTAAGTTACCATGCGTCATTAGGAAGGAAGTGACGTTACGACTGTTGAAGAGTATTGCCAGATTTCTATTCCCATTTCTGGTACACATATACACAATCATTTTTGTTTTACGAAATGGAAATAACAGCTTATATAGATAGAAAGAAGTTGACGTCACTCAGGTCTTTGTTATTATTTTTTGCCATCCATGTTCATGAGTAATTATCACTAAACTGTATCAACAAGCCAATAAACGTTCAAGGTTACACATAGTTTAGTGTGTTGGTCCGTTATATATCCAGATGACAATGTTGTGAATATCTTAGCCAAGTGCATAATATCTTTAGAAATAAATACAAGATAGATTATCATGAATCATTGCCGTGCTTTCACTTACATTTTAAATTAATGTTACTAGTGTCTCTTGTGCGGATTCTGTAACCAAATGTACATAGGCGTCAATTAAATATTCTGAGAACTCTTTCTTCAGACAACTAGAAGAACAAATGGAACGATACTACCGATATCCACCCTTTATCCATATCGCATAGTCAATACAACAAAAATACCGCTGTCATTCGTCCGCCGATTATTGCATTTTTAAAAGGAACTAATAAGTAACGTGCTGGTTATGTATCTTTACATAAAATTTTACTTTAAAAATATCAATTAATTTTTAATCATAACGACAAAAAACGTTTAACAAAGAGCTTCGTTTGTTTGTTCTTCAGACAAAAAGAGTTACTTCCGGATGACACAGTAAGATCAGTTGATCCACCCACGAAATATCGGGCTTTGTTGACTATCGAGTGATATCTTTGGTTGATCACTACTTGTGCTTTTCTTTGTAGCCTTAGTAACCGTGTTTGCTTTTCGCCATTGTATTTGCCAACTAGAATCTCTCTGCCGTATTTCTGAGTTTATCGTGATGTACTAACGTTTATGTTAATGGCTGAGGTACCAAAGTCGGCGCTCTCTACCACATGTGCTTTTCTTAGTAATCTTAGTAACAATGTTTATTTTCGCCATTGTTTTGCCAATTAGAATCTCTCTGCCGTATTTCTGAGTTTATCGTGATGTACTAACGTTTATGTTAATGGCTGAGGTACCAAAGTCGGCGCTCTCTACCACATGTGCTTTTCTTAGTAATCTTAGTAACCGTGTTTGCTTTTCGCCATTGCATTTGCCAACTTGACTCTCTCTTTCTCTCTCTCTCTCTCTCTCTCTCTCTCTCTCTCTCTCTCTCTCTCTCTATCTATCTATCTATCTCTCTCTCTCTATCTATCTATCTATCTATCTCTCTCTATCTATCTATCTATCTATCTATCTATCTATCTATCTATCTCTCTCTCCTCTCTCTCTCTCTCTCTCTCTCTCTCTCTCTCTCTCTCTCTCTCTGTCGTATTTCTGTGTTTATCGTGATGTGTTGACGTTTATGTTAATGGCTGAGGAAGGATTTTTAGCCCAAAAAGGTTCGTGAAGAAATGGTTTTAGCCCAAACCGTCCCTGTTTATCGGGGGGATCGAGGGGGGGGGGTGAAGCTGTTATATTCGACTCAGGTTTAGCACTACAGTTGATGTACATATCCAAATAAGTATATAAGCGTTTATGGTACCTTCTAAATAGTCTGGAGTACATCTTCAAAGGTGTCAATATTCGTCATATCATCAGGAGCTTGTTAGAAAATCTCGCGGGAAATCGCGGCTTTATCAAGTAAGCATTTTATTTTATTGCATTCATTTTTGTTCAAAATGAAGGTAAACATAGTTCACACATGGTGATGTTTTTTTCTTATTGTGAAGACATCATTATTTAAAACAATGCCTTCCATCCATGTTACATGTTACATTGCCCGTTTCCAGGTTAAAATTAATGTTGATCTTTACACACAAAAAAAACAGGTTCACGTGGCATTTGCATTACCAGAAACCCCATTAGCCATTAGAATCCGCTCAATAATTTTAAAGAATTTATTCCAAAACAAATAAGAGCTTTTCCTGAATAAATGAATATGTTGATTTAGACAGTGAAACAAGAGTGGCGAAAAAGAAACATAAAATGAAACAATTTGTGAAATCGATAACACGATGGCCGGAAATGCCATTTGTAAAGACGAAATTTGTATCCCGTTGTGTATTTAGGGGACGTCTAAAACTTCCGGTATAGCACGAGGTAGTTCCACAGTATGAAATTTATCCAAACCCCACACGAACCCTTCTCTTTCCCATGGATCAGTTTCAGTGGCGTGGCATGCTTACAGTATAAGGTGGTGCCAGAATCAGAAGAAAATGACTTAAATCATGCTATATTATTCGGAAATACAAAAGAAAGAATACAAAATTGAAGAAAATACTTACTGAAATAAGAAAGAGACTGAATATAACACAAGTTCTCGGTTTTATTATTTTTTTAAGATGCTGTAATCCATTTTTTAAAGATGGATGCGGTGTACGGACCGAATCAACCAATATAGCCACGCCCCTGATCAGTTTACAATATGATTCGAATTGTTTGTTGTTTTTGTTTCAAAGAAAGGTTATAATGGGGCTGTGAGTTATTCAATACACGTTGCTTTTAATTATAAGTAAATAAATTAATAAATCCTATAATTTATCTAGTAGCCGGTTATTTGTGTTTGACACATTGTTCACTCTCCTATGTGTTAATGAAGGGTAAAATATGAAGCGTCTACAGATTCATGTTCGGTAAGTAGCGGACAGTTGACTTATTGTTGAACATTGCGTCGCTACATTGCGTTTTTTTTCTATTATCTACTCATAAATTGTCTATAAAATATATTTTTCCTCACGGAATCGATAAAATAGGACATCAATAGATTTTTTAATAATAATTATTTTTAATTTTCTTATAATATTTGTAACACTCAATTGGATACGATAAATGGAGACTTTTTGATGAGTAAACAATATTTTAAATTCCTTCTGAAATCGATTATTTCTTTGTCTTAATTACGTCGTTTAATATAATCATGAAGAAAGCAGTAACAATTTTAATGGACATTGATTATCCTCTATTATTCTAAAATTTCAAAATAATTGTACAAATTATGCCTTGGGCACATTAAATAGGATTTTAAAAACATTCTTGAAATTTTGTTTGGATTACACGAGAATGAATATGAAGAGGAGGAAAATCAGACTTTTGGAGGAAAAATGTTTGAATAAGGTGATTAAGAAGAGGAAGAAAACAAAATTTGGGGAAATCTGTTAGGAATACACGAGGAAAATGAATAAGAAAAGAAGAACACTAGACTTTGGGAAAGAAAGAAAAAACATTCTTTAACAAGACGTATCAGCCATTAGTAAGAATTGTATCCAAAGTGTTAAGAAATAGATGAATGAGAGAGATTGAAACTGAATGATGATAAGGCAGAGGTGCTGTATGTGGGGAACGGTGTGTGGTAAAATATTAAAGAGATTTGAAGCTGGGGGATGCTTCCATTCAAATTGTTGACAAAGTGAAAAACCTCGGCATATTCTTAGACTCTGGACTGTCGATGGAGCATCAGGTTAATAATTTGGTTAGATCTCTCTTTTTCCAACAAAAAAAGATTGCTTCCATTAGACGGTTCATATCTGAGGATGTGACCAAACACCTGGTTGTGTCCCTTGTGCTATCAAAATTGAATTATTGTAATGCTCTGTTGTTTTGCGTTTCG
>NC_088360.1:142533356-142538356 GCF_034508935.2 Berghia stephanieae | reverse complement strand
CCGCCAATTCTCGCAAGCGATCTGGTAGTACAAGGTGTATATCTATGGTCTAAGTCTACATCGCTGGCGTTTACCTTAGTTACTTCTATATTATCTATAAAAACACTCGAGGGCTTCGCCATTTTTGTTATTCCAGAGGTTGCTATGATAAAAGTATTAATCTCAGTAGTGGCGCCTGACTTAAGAAGACTTATATAATCCACACGATTATTGTCTCTTAAACCTTGATATAGTCTTAAATAGTCTTCTTTAAAAATGTACTACACTTGCCAGGTTTTATGACCATTTTCAGCTATTACATTGCAAAACAACTTTTGTAATACGAAATGGCTTTTTTATAAGAACAAACAATATAGATAGATCTTCATAAAAATTGCTGTATAGATAGAATGAAGTGACGTCACTCGTTCTTTGTTATTTTTTTTTATTTTTTTTTTTTTGCGTTTATGAGTAATTCTCACTCAACTGTATTAACCAGACTATAAACGTACGAAGTTACACATAGTTTTGTGTCTATCGATAGTATGCGCCTGGCTAAGAAGCTCATAACATTGCCATCCGGAAGTATAACGGTCCAACACACAAAACTATGTGGAACTATGAACGTGTATAGTCAGGTTAACACAGTTCAGTGAGCATTACTCATAAACGCGGATGGCAAAAAACAATAACAAAGACCTGAGTGACGTCATCTTTGAACTATCTGTAGATCTTCATAAAAATTGCTGTAAAGGAACAAATAATAGATAGATAGATCATAAAAACTGTTGTGCCATCACTTATATTTTGACTTAATCTCATCAGTTACAAGTCACTGTGATGTGGTTTTTGTAACCAAATATACATATAAATTGATCTATATATAGAGCAATATCCACTTAATGTGCTCAAAGCGCTTTACAAGGGGTCCATGGTCAACAGCAACATTTAACATGTAGGACTGGACATGCCGCCTGTGATGCGATATTACAATTTTTCGGACAAAGCTGTTAACGGCCAGGTATTCATTTTACACCTGAGTACGGTGAGAGAATGTGAGTAAAGAGCCTTTTCCAAGGACTCAACTATGCGCCGAGTGCGAGGCTCGAACCCACGACCTTCCGATCCGAAAGCGAGTGTCATACCACTAGACTACATGCGTCAATAAACAATCTGACAACTCTTGAGCAACTCGGACAACTGCAATGATAAAAGCACGATACCGATATCCACCCTTTATCCATATCGCACGATCAACCTTACACGTTGATGAAAACTAAGACAGCTGCAATTTGTCGGTCCGTTATTTGATTGCCTAAATAAGCTCAGAAGACACCAGCAAAGCATCATCTTTCAACTAAGAACACAACACATACCGCTCAACAACCATTTAAGCAAAATTACAAAAGGCACAACCCCTTCTTGCCCCCTATGTCAACACCCCAATGAAACAGTAACACACCACTTGCTTGAATGTCAACCTCTTGAAAACCTGAGATGCACATTCCTCCCACCAAATCCAAGCATCAGTAACACACTTTATAGTCACCTGGAACAACTACAAAAGACGTCTAACTTCTTTGTCATGGCACAAGACCGAAGGGCTAGAGCTCAGGTGGTCGCTGGTTCGGATAAGTAAGTAATGGGTCCTTTATTGCATTTTTGTGCGGCTATGTGGTCTTGTCGTATGACACTCGCTTTCATATCGGAAGGTCCTGGGTTCGACCCTCGCTCGGCGCATAGTTGAGTCCTTGAAAAAGGCTCTTTACTCACATTCTCTTTCCGTACTCAGGTGTAAAATGAGTACAGGTCGTTAACAGCGTTGTCTCTGTCGGAAAATAATTGTATAATCGTCTTGTCCTACACATTAAGTGTTGCTGTTGGTCAGGAAACCGTTTGTAAAGCGCTTTGAATACGTTTAGTAGATATTGCGCTATATAAAAGCTCAAGTTTTTTGTGTTTTGTTTTAAAGGAATTAAACATGGTGGTTGTGCATACATATGTATTAACAATCCTTCACGAAATTTCTGCTAAATATATCGATTAATTGTTAATCGAAAAAATGGAAAATATTTATGATTTGAACCTCTTTTGTTTGTTCTCCAGACTAAAAGAGTTATTTCCGGGGTGACACACAATAATCATTTTATCATGCTTTCGAAATATCGGGCTTCTTTTACTATCTATTGATAATATCTATGATGTAGGACTCTATCCATTAAAGTTCCCCCAAAAAATGTTCCCAAAGCGATATAGAAGGGGTCCGAAGCCAATAGCAACATGTAGGACAAGAGACGTTACGCCTGTAAGGCGTCATATTACATTATTATTATTTCTTTGACAGAGACATCGCTGTTAGCAACAGCTTACACACGAGTGCGTTTAGAGAATTTGAGTAAAAAATCCAAAGATAAATTTTTGCCGCTCATTAATATAGAATTTCACCTCCCGCGTAATATCAGAGACGAATCTGTTAATTTAAGGTTTACGAAAGTTAAATGTTGTTCTGGACTCAGGTGTAAATAATTAACAGATTATAGGCAGAAGCGGATATTGTAATAGTACTAGTACGAAAAGACGCCTAATAGGCGACTGGTACACTAGAAATGGAAATGTGATTCCATGTGGCCTGCTCGAGGAATACATGAAACATTGTGAAGCGCATTGAGCATGGTAAATCTGTGAAAATGCGATATATAAGTGTTCATTGAACAACGAAAATTTATGTAAGACGCATTTCTTAGACATAGCGGCGTGGTCTTGTCATGCCTTGAGCAAATCACTTCGTCCTTTGTAGCACTGTACTGTGGCTGATACCTATTCCAGTATTTCTTTGGAATAAACACTAATATTTCGAAAAAAAAATATAGTGATAAATAAATGGAATATTTAAAACTTTTATTTTCATGTCCAAAGAGCATAATATAAATCAAGATTCCTAATCGCGGGGTCAAAATCCTCTTACTTCACCCAGGTTATTTATTGTGTTGAGACTCCAAGACACGAAAAATGTGTGTAAGATCCAGTAGCAGGCATAGCAGAGAGGAAAAAATAAGAATGTATTTTCCCCTCTGCTTTGACTGAGCTTGTTTAATTAAAAAACAAAAAAAAACAAAAACAAAAAAAAAACAACTTTAGCTTTTATATAGCGCAATATCAACTTAATGTGCTCAAAGGGCTTTACAAGGGGCCCCTAAACAACAGCAACATTTAACATGTAGAACGAGACATGACCCGTTAGGCGATAATACAATTTTTTTCCGACAGAGACAACGCTGTTAACGGACAGGTACTCATTTTACACCTGAGTATGGTGAGAGAATGTGAATTAGAGAGCCTTCTCCAAGGCCTCAACTATGCGCCGAGCGAGGCTTGAACTCAGGACCTTCCGATCCGAAAGCGAGTTTCATATCACTAGACCACATATACACACTTTTCAGATTATCTTACACCAGTGCCTGCTCCCAAATAAATTGTCACTGTGATTTCACTGTGTGCTCTTGTGGTATGACACTCGCTTTCGGATCGAAAGGTCCTGGGTTCGAGCCTCGCTCGGCGCATAGTTGAGTCCTTGGAAAAGACTCTTTACTCACATTATCTCACTGTACTCAGGTGTAAGATGAGTACCTGGCCGTTAACAGCGTTGTCTTTGTCCGAAAAATTTATATCGCCTAACAAGCGTCATGTCCCGTCCTATATCTTAAATGTTGCTGTTGGCCAGGGACCCCTTGTAACGCGCTTTGAGCACATTAAGTGGATATTACGCTATATAAAAGCTCATTTTTAAATAATTTTTAAAAGACCGTTAACTATACACCACAACACAGGCTAGATAACCGGTTGTAAACCTATTCCTCCCGCCTAAGCTTCCCGGAGACGTTTTGAAATAGCTTGTAACCGTTATGAACATAACATCGATTTTTGTCCATCATAACTACCCCGTGGAATTACTATGCAAATACTTGGGTGTTTGTCTCCCCTTCTGACCCCCCCCCCCCCCCCCCCCCCCCTCCTCCATTTAGGTCTCTTCGTATTTCATAATATCCAATTCTATTCATTCTTCATCAAAATCTCTCTCTCTCTCTCTCTCTCTCTCTCTCTCTCTCTCTCTCTCTCTCTCTCTCTCTCTCTCTCTCTCTCTCTCTCTCTCTCAGTCTATCTGTGTGTGTGTGCGTGTGTGTGTGTGTGTCTCTCTATCTATCTAATCATCCATCTATATATTTATCTATCTATCTATCTATTTATCTATCTATCTATCTATCTATCTATCTATTGATCTATCTATCTATCCCTCTATTTGTCAGGTATTCTTACGGCATACATATTATATAATTCAGAAAAAGAGTGTGAGATTAAGAGAGAGAGAGAGAGAGAGAGAGAGAGAGAGAGAGAGAGAGAGAGAGAGAGAGAGAGAGAGAGAGAGAGAGAGAAGGGGGAGGTGAAGTGACCGATATTTTCTCACAATAGATTAGAAAATAAAAGAAACTGGCCATTGATGCCACTTATTTGATTGTCCTCTCTAGCGAATGGCTTATGTTTTGTGTAGGGGATTATCGAGTTATCACTGCCGTATTATGTGTGGACAGCGTGGCTCAGCGGTATGGTCTTTGCTTCGTAGCCGTACTTTGTGCGGCTATGTGGTCTTGTCGTATGACACTCGCTTTCGGATCGGAAGGTCCTGGGTTCGAGGATCGCTCGGCGCATAGTTGAATCCTCGGAAAAGGCTCTTTACTCACATTCTCTCATCGTACTCAGGTGTAAAATGAGTACCTGGCCTTTAAAGCGTTGTCTCTCTCCGAAAAAAAAATAGAAATTTCTCCTAACAGGCATCATGTCCCGTCCTACATGTAAAGTGTTGCTGTTGGCCAGGGACCCTTTGTAAAGAGCTTTGAAAACGTTTAGTGGATATTGCGCTCTATAAAAGCTCAATTAAAAAATAAAATTGATGTAATGCGATAGAGACAGTGTGTCTTTATGGTCTAGTGATATGACACTGGGCTTATGATCCGTAAGTCGATAGT
>NC_088360.1:142503356-142523356 GCF_034508935.2 Berghia stephanieae | reverse complement strand
TGATCGGACTCTGTCCTTCAGAGAACACGTGAGGAAGACCAAGGCAAAAGTGTCCACGCGTAATGCCCTCCTTGGAAAGCTGGCAAACATGAACTGGGGAACTGACCCTAAAACTCTAAGGACCACAGCATTGGCCCTCAGCTACTCAACTGCGGAGTACTGCTCAGCTGTATGGGCCCGATCATGCCATGCCTCCAAGCTAGACCCCGAGCTCAACAACGCCTGCCGGATCATAACGGGCCAGCTGAGAGCAACACCATTACCACTGGTCTACCGTGCAGCAGGAATAGCCCCACCACACATCCGGAGGGAAGCTCATGCCCAAATACAAAAATACAAACAGGAAATGGACCAGAGACACCCCCTTCATGACCACAATTGCCCCAAAAGCAGGCTCAAATCAAGAAAAAGCTTCCTCACAGTAGAGAGCCTTCACCCAGACCACTCAGCATTCTTCCGCCTGGACAAATGGGTAGAATGGGACAAGACAGCAAACGATGCCCTCCAGCCCCCAACAGAAAAGCTCCCAGCAGGCACAGACCTCAAAAGAAAAGAATGGGTGGTGCTGAACAGAGCTAGAGCAAAGGTGGGAAACACCGCCACCAACCTCTTTAAATGGAAAATCTCACCGGGCACTGAATGCCCATGCGGTCACCCCAGACAGACCATGGACCACATCCTGTCCGAATGCTCGCTGGGACCTCACTGCACCAATGCTGACCTGAGGGAATGCAACCAGACTGCCGGGACTGGCTGACTACTGGGGAACATATATGATATGACTACTACTACTATACTACTATACTACTACTCTACTACTTACTACTACTACTACTATTTCTACTACTAACTATACTACTACTATACTACTACTACTACTACTACTACTACTACTACTACTACTACTACAACTACTACTACTACTACTACTACACTACTACTACTACTACTACTACTACTACTACTACTACTACTACTACTACTACTACTACTACTACTACTACTACTACTACATACTACTACTACTACTAACTACTACTACTACTACTACTACTACTATACTACTACTACTACTACTACTACTACTACTACTACTACTACTACACTACTACTACTACTACTACTACTATACTAACTACTACTACTACTACTACTACTACTACTACTACTACTACTACTACTACTACTACTACACTTACTAACTACTACTACTACTACTAATACTACTACTACTACTACTACCACTACTACTACTACTACTACTACTACTACTACTACTACTACTACTACTACTACTACTACTACTACTACTACTACTACTACTACTACTACTACTACTACTACTACTACTACTACTACTACTACTACTACTACTAATACTACATAACCTTAAACCCTCTCTTTATTAATCATAGGAAAATATTCGCAATCGTTAGTATCGACGTATACTTATTTACAGGTCTGATAACCTAATCCCTTATAGGCTCATTGTTGTAATGGAAGTCTAAAAAAAATGACGCAAAATATTGTCCATTACAACAATGTTAAACTAGGCCCATAAGTGGGTTCGGATGTCAGACCTGAAAATATGTGCACGTCGGTTAGGATGCAACCAACATTTTTCTTTCATTTAGATTTCTTTTGCACATCACAAAAATTTGAAGATTTATATATATATATATATATATATATATATATATATATATATATATATATATATATATATATATATATATTATATATATATATTTATTTATATATATATATATATATATATATATATATATATATATAGAGAGAGAGAGAGAGAGAGAGAGAGAGAGAGGAAGATAGAGAAAGATAGGTAGAGATATAGGCAAGGTGAGTCTGTTTACTATCCCCCTAATCTGTTTTGACAATTACCGTAACTTGACACAGGGCTGCGTTCCTTTTATTACAACATTATTCACAAAGGATAGATAATTTTACGTGAATAAAGCCGTCATCAAAACGCCAAAACAAGGTGAAATTGCCCAGGGTTTATGGATTTCTTTCTACTTTTTGGAATTATTTTTTAATGTAGGGATGGTTTAGATGTTAAAAATTGAATAGGATATTACTAGACGTGTACGTATATGCAGGTCTGATATCCGAACCCACTTATGGGCCTAGTTTTACATTGTAGTAATGGACATTATTTTGTGTCATTTTATTTTGAGATTTCCATTACAACAACGAACCCATAAGGAATTGGTTTATCAGACCTGCCAATAAGTTGTGAGAAGATGTTTTAGATGTTAAAAATTGAAAAGGGTATTATGTAAAGATGTTTTAGGTGTTAAAAATGGAAAAGGGTTTTATGTAAGGATGTTTTAGATGTCAAAATTTGAAAAGGGTTTTATGGAAAGATGTTTTAGATGTTAGAAAATAACTGTATAATCATATTATGAAAGTTTACTTGATTTTATGTTATGTTTATTGAGGACAAAAGATGTTTAAAATATTTAAAATGGACAATTCTTTTCTGTCAATTATAATTTAAAAACCTTTAAAACATTTTTCGTTAGTAGTTCACGACCTCTCATAATAGGGAATGAGATTAGTGGAAGAGTTGCGTCCCTTGATTGGACGTCACCCATGGTCTGTGACGTCACCGGCGGAAAAGTTATTAGAGAGAGAACGTCATGTTGGTTGTGCGCATGCGTCTCTCGTCCTCTTATTTATTAATGTTTCGACTCAGAGAATATAGTGTACTTGAACATTTTATCATCATCATCATCATCATCATCATCATCATCATCATCATCATCATCATCATCATCATCATCATCATTATCATCATCATCATCATCATCATCATCATCATCATCATCATCATCATCATCATCATCATCATATGATAAGATTTGAGGTGGTGTGTCACATGTTTACCATTATTGATAATAACTTTTCATGTTCTTCAAACGAATTGAGATTATATACAAAATATTAATAGGACTGCTGTTAATTCTCTGTATAGCAAACTAGATAAAATGAAACGCTTGTTTGTTTTTAACCAACATTTTTGAGAGTAAATTTGATGGATATTTGATGGATATTTGATGGATAATTAATGGATATTTGATGGATATTTGATGGATATTTGATGGATATTTGATGGATATTTGATGGATATTTGATGGATATTTGATGGATATTTGATGGATATTTGAAGGATATTTGGTGGATATTTGATGGATATTTGATGGATATTTGATGGATGTTTGATGGATATTCGATGGATATTTGAAGAACGACTTTTTCTGGCCAAAATTTTTTATACGAATTTTGTTTTTGTTATTTCTTTTTTTCCGAGTACGGAAGAATAATGATTCTACTTGACGTCTTCCGGTTTGCAGTTGGCTCACCTGTGTCAATTGTTTCACCTGTTTCACCTGTTTCACCTGCTTTACCTACTGTTGTCTTAATCAGGATCATTATTTCCCGCTGCATCCGATGAGGTTTTTAGTCCTGCCTTCTCCTTTACTGATTCATGCAATCCTTGCACTTTAAAATCTCTTTGAAGATGAGATGTGACGGCGCAGAAGCAGATGATGTAATTCAAGGAAAAGGGAGGGGGGGGGGGGGGGAATAGGCCTGACACCTTGCAGCTGAAATCAGATTAAAAATGATAGATAATATAAATTGAAAAATGTTCCATTAACCTATAGATAGAATGCGCTTGGCCAAGGAGTTCACAACATTGCCATCCGGAAGTATAAAGGACCAACACACAAACTCTGTCTAACCATGAACTTTTATCGTCTGGTTAATACAGTGTAGTGAGAACAACTCACAAACGCGGATGGCAAAAACAATAACAAAGGCCTGAGTGACGTCATCTGCATACTATCTATTAGGTAGCAAGCAAGCTTCATTGTTTAGAGTTACTTTAAGTCTATAGATAGTATGCGCTTGGCTAAGAAGCTCATAACATTGCCATCCAGAAGTATAACGAACCAACACACAAAACAGTGTGTATCCATGAACGTTTATAGTTGGGTTAATAAAGTTCAGTGAGCATTACTCATAAACGCGGATTGCAAAAAACAATAACAAAGACATAAGTGAGGTCATCTTTAAACTATCTATATCAAACTTTTACACAGAAAAGACCAGGTCACGATCTTCAGACTGCGATCAGGACTCAGAAAAGTGAGTGGATTAGGCACTTGTGTTGATACGAGAAATGAAGTGACTAGGAAAGTGCCAGAAGACAACAGAGAATAAAAAATTCGTGGCTGCGATGGGAGGGGGGATGGGGGGTGGGGGGCTCCAACCGGCGACCTTACTGGTACGACAACTCCGCCTGGCCGGGGAGATGGTGACTCTACCGCATAATATATCTACGACCTCCCGAAAAAAGTCGCTTCAAACTCCATGTCTATCTAGAGACACTCTCCCCGACTGCTTCTATATCAGGACTCAACCTTCTGAAACACCACATGCCAACATTATCCAAGTGGGAGAAAAGGGAATGTGCGATTGTAGTGAAGGAGAAGAAGACGCCCATCATGTTCATGCAAAGTCTTATGCAAAATTGTATGCAACAACATGGTAGGAATTTTGGCCTGTTACCACATCCCTGCAGACCAAACTGGATGGGCCCGTGACAGAGCTTAGGAAGACAACGACGTTCCTTCACCAACTAGACCTTCGAACATGAAGACAGTAAGAGGGGGAACGAAAAAAAAGGAGAAGAAGAAGAAGAAGAAGAAGAAGAAGAAGAAGAAGAAGAAGAAGAAGAAGAAGAAGAAGAAGAAGAAGAAGAAGAAGAAGAAGAAGAAGAAGAAGAAATCTGACGACATAAACTCCTATCCAATAACCATGAAGAAATATTCTATCGTCTTTTTTATACTTTTTTCTTGAGCCTGATTGTTCTGAATGACTATTTTATTATCATTTGTATGTCGTTTATAACTCCTTTTAAAGATTATCCAATGTTCATTTTTAATAATAACAGCAAATAGTGAGAAGGATAATGTAGATGAAGATGAGATAAGCTTCACGCTGAAACCCACGCAAATCACGTCAAGAGCTTATTGTTTCAGAATGGATAAACCTTACGTGACAAATGAAAACAAATATAGATTTTATCGTATAATCTATCCACACCCATCAGGTATTCATGAATCAACATAAAACATTCAACCACGGTTGCCGGATCGAAAAAATATAAAACTCCAAATTTCCTCTGAAAAAAAGCCAAAAAAAATAAATCCAAACTTCCGAATTGTTGTCTTGAACTCCTTCTACTCTGACTTTATAATTTTTACTATGGAATGTATAGATAGCAACAATCCTCTTCCACCTCCGCGTTGAAAAAGATGGTAACGGAATTTGTACGGCATACTTAATTTACAAAAAAAAATTCAGTTCTTCCCTTAACGCTTCACTCTTTGGGTAGACAGGAAGAAAACCAAAGGCCAGATATTTATTATACAGCCAGTTTATGTTTGGACGCCAAATTATTGTACTAAAATAATTCATAAATTTGACTTACTGACCTCAGTGACTTGTTGGGTATTCGAACTATCATTATTTCCAGGTAAATCTACCATACTTTTTTTTAAAAACCCAAAACCGGTGGCGGAAAAGCTAAAGAAATGAGGAAAAAGCCAAACTGAAAATTTGAAGCCAGTCGACTTGAAGAAATAATTAGCAAGATTTTTTAAATTTGGCTTTGAATACGTCAAGTTGGCAACCCTGTTTACAACTCGTTTACGCTCGCCATATTCTAAGTATCTCGGCAGAGAATATAAAAATTATAATCGATAAAAAACGAGATAAAACTTCCTTTATTATTTCTAAGGTGTGAAGTACCAGGTAGGTAAATTGTTTCTATTTTTAGAGTAGCAGTTTTTGTGTGTTGACAAAACACTTTCGAAAAGAATTTAGCCATAAAACGTTTACTTCAAATATCGATAGGTTAAGAGAACTCTCAGCATCCAGCTGTTCACCCAGCAGTGATTGGGTAGCTGGGTCTGTTAGATTTGGCGGAAAGTACATAGCGATAGATCAGCGTCCAATCTAAAGGATAGCAAGCACTTGTTATTGTCCGTTTCACGCTATAGAAACCGGGATAAACTCCATGGGCCTCATGGATCTGATGGGCTACTTTTATTTTTAAAGAGAACTATCAACAGGTCAAAATGTCTTAAACTCGAAAATTTTTAATGTTAAAGTTTGGATATTGATTTAAAGGATTAGATTTTAGATGGGACTGAGTGGCTTATGGGACTGAGTGGCTCAGCGGTACGGTCTTTGCTTCGTACCTGAAAGGTACCGAGTTCGACTACCCCCCGCGTTGTGTGGCCTTGAGCAAGTCACCTAGCCTTAGCTCAATTTGCGGCGCTGCACTGCGGCTGACGCCTGGGTTATTCCAGTTTTCCCTTGGAATAGACCCTAAAGAAAAATTTCCCCTTAGGGATGAATAAAGGGAATTTTATTTATTTATTTAAAACATTTTCACATGTTTAAGGCCAAATTTCAAACGATACGATAAAACAAATAAACAAACAAGAGCAATTATGAAGGTCAATATGTGTCCCTTGCCAACAGCAACAAGTAACATTTAGGACGAAACATGACTGCTGTTAGGCAATATTGCGAGTATTTTTGTTTCGACTGATATAACACTGTTAACGACCAAGTACTCATTTGACACCTGAGTAAGGTGAGAGAATGTAAGTAAAGAGCCTTCTCGAAGAAATCAACTATGCTCAGAGCGAGACCAAACCCAGGACCTTTGGATCCGAAGACGATCGTATTACCACAAGACTACGTAATAACCGCACCTTAAAACAGAAACTATTTATTGGCCAGAGTCATAAAAAGGTTTTTAGTCAGTGTACGGCGTAGCTGCTGGCCAGTGATAAATAATTTTTGAAAATGAAAAAGGGGAAATAAAGTGCATGGCCCATCGTCTCAAAACGATGACAGATCACATATAGATAGAATGCGCTTGGCCAAGGAGTTCACAACATTGCCATCCGGAAGTATAACGGACCAACACACAAACTCTGTGTAACCATGAACTTTTATAGTCTGGTTAATTCAGTTTAGTGAGAACAACTCACAAACGCGGATAGCAAAAACAATAACAAAGGCCTGAGTGACGTCATCTGCATACTATCTATATAATAGATATATGCCTTGCCTTTCAGATGTAGTAAACTTAGCCGTGTCGGTCTACCAGGTTTACGCAACAGATAGCCAAAGTATACTTTATCTGGCTAAAAAGAAATAAAAGTTTTTTGAAAGTGTTTGAAAACCCTATTTGGTTAATGATAAATAAAAGTAAAAATAAAAGGAGAGAACAGATGACTGCCAGATATAAACAAATAGAAAGTAGTTTTATTTCGGTGGCTTGTTTATCTGTTATAGACAGCTGTAGTAAACTTAAAGCGTAAACCAAATTAGATCCTGTTTTCACTATATCAACATTATCAGTGTAAACAGTGGAAGTTTACAGCACTGTTTCTATGTCGTTGAGTAACAAGTGTGAAAAGGGGGGGGGGGGGGGGGGGGGGGGAGAGAGAGAGAGAACGTTTTATTAAAAGTCTTTGATCTTTAAGAGAAAAAAGACTTTTTATAGCTCAATATCCACTAATCGTGCTCAAAACGATTTACAAAGGTCCCTGACCAACAGCAACACGTAACATATAAAAACGAGACAAGATGCCTGTTAGGCGATATTACATTTTTTTCCGACAGATACAACGCTGTTAACGGCCATGTATTTATTTTACAACGGAGTAGGGTGAGAGAATTTGAATACAGAGACTGCTCCAAGGACACAAATATGCGCTGAGCGAGGCTCGAACGTCAGGACCTTCTCGTCCTAAAGCGTGTGTCTTACCACAAGACCTCATGGCCGCACAGTTTAGTAGTCAAATCAATAATTGTTCAATGAAAAGTCTTCGGATTTGTTGACAACGTTCAAATCTCGCTTAAAGTTTTATCTTTTTACGTCATAATGTTGCAATACTATTATCATATTCTGTTGTTGTTAAATTGAATTCGGATCACGTTTCCATCAAACTTGCCTTACTGTAATATGTTTTGTTTTATATTACTGTAAAGCGCTTAGAGCCTGTGACAACGGGGTAAAGCCCTATATAAATGCCATTTAATATTGATATTATTATTATTATTATTATTATTATTATTATTATTATTATTATTATTATTATTATTATTATTATTTGTGCTTTATACCTTTTAGACAAGATGTTGGTCAACCACACTTTGAGCACATTTAGTGGTTATTGCGCATTCTACAAAAGCTCATGATTCTATGGCTCACGTTTTTTGGTTTTTAGCTCGTATTAACTTATACAAACCGAGTCAACATACATTTGCGTGTTTTGTAAGCCTATCACCGTGAGCTGGTTTATTGTTATAAAAGCTATGACGGAAATCAATAAACACAATAATGTTATTTAAGTAGTTCTGAGCTCAGCTGGCTTGAGGTCCTATAAGCCGGTGATTATCTGGTTTGAGAAGCCTGAATTTAGGTTTTAAGTTGTTTTTACTACCCCGACCGCAGCCATCATTATCTTATAGCCTGACACTAGAACCTTCTAGGACTTATAGTCTGACGTCATTTTTAAAAAGTTTTGTGCAGCGTCTTGTGAGTTGTTAGTATAGCTCAAGAAAACGAGAGATTACATTAGTTCAACTATTGAGCTATAAGTTTACGATGGCTACGATCAGACAAGGAGGCGAGGGGGCGGGGGGGGGGGGGGGGTGGTCCCTGAATAACCGTCCTCACGTTTCCAGGTAAAGTCAGTCATTCATTTTTTCTGGAAAATAAAATGAAATTTCCTTTATTCATCCCCAGGGGGGAAATTTGTCTTTAAAGTTCGCTAAGTGCGAAGTCCAAGGTTTGAGAGTTGTTTTTTTGCCAAGATGAGGGTCATTTAAAACGATCGATATTTGAAGGACGAGTTTTCTGGCCAAATTTTCAAATATGTGTTTTTTCAATGTACCACAGCACTGAAACCATCGGCCAAGTGAGAGCACTTAATAAGTTGTTGATGGTATTCGCGATAACAAATGTTTAGACATTGTAGAGGCCTTGTTTGTGGCTCTTCCTTGTCCTAGTGTAAACGTGTACTGACCATCTGGTTTGTACTTATCTAAACCGATGACGAATATCAGACCTGCCGACTCGAAAATTTTAAAATTCGTAGTTTTTTAGCAGATAAAATTTGTAGCTTAACTTCACAGATCAACAATTTGCCATCACAAGGGTTAGATATCACTTCAAAATCCTTAAAATTATGCACTCTAACGTCAACTTTCATTTTCATCAAGTTTTTATGACTTAGAAATGCTCGAGAAGTTATGAAACTGGAGCAAAAATTTCGTAATTCTGCGAATTTTTCGTTGTACTTGGCAGCTCTGTATTAGGAACCTGATTTAACCAGTTAACATCCGTATTTTGGAAAGAAACGCGTCTAAAAATTTGGCCAGAAAAGTGGTCTTTCAAATATCAATCGATTTAAACGATACTCATTTGGCGAAAACACTCAAACCTGGGATCTCACGAGGCCATCCATCAAGTCCCAGGTTTGAGATATTTTTGCCAAAAGAGAGGACCATTTAAATCGATTGATATTTGAAGGGCGAGTTTTCTGGCCAAATTTTTAAATACAATACGTGTCATTCCAGAGTCCGGTAGTTAACAGGTTAACATTGTTGCAATGGACGTTGATCCGTGTTGGTTTGAGAGTATTTCCATGGCAACAATGAGGCCATAACAATACTCTTCAACAGTCATGACGCCACTTCCCTCGTAATGACGCATGGTAACTTAGTAACTGGCTCTAAACTATCGGAACAATGGCGGACGCCCTTATGAAATATTTCTCCGACGAGCATAAAAGTGTATCCAGAGGAAAAAAAACATTATAAATATGATCATGTTTTGACTTTTACACAATCTGATTACAAGACATATGAAAAGTTCTAGCCAGCATGAAGAAAAATAAGTACCGATTTTCTTTGTTTAGAACCATGATGGCCGCCGTTGCTGGGCGACGTGAATCAGACTATTGTATCCAATTTGGGTTATCGGTCTTGTAAATAAAAACATGTAGAGTATTCCCGATGCGCTCACTTAATTCATCCACTTAACGCATATTTCCTGGGGCCACATGTTAATAGTTAGATATTACCATGACATGCTTGGAATGCGGACCACTTTGAACCCTTCATTTGATGACTGAGGCAACCACTACTCTACCAAATATCATTCTTTACATCAATAGTCTTTATTGAAAAGAATATAATGATTATACAGGAATGATAATAATAATAATAATAATAATAATAATAATAATAATAATAATAATAATAATAATAATAATAATAATAATAATAATAATAATAATAATAATAATAATAATAATAATAATGATAATAATAATATTGATGATGATGATGAAAATAATAATAAAATTGAAAATAATAATAATAATAATAATAATAATAATAATATAATAATAATAATAATAATAATAATAATAATAATAATAATAATAATAATAATAATAATAATAATAATGATAATAATAATATTGATGATGATGATGATAATAATAATAAAATTGATAATAATAATAATAATAATAATAATAATAATAATAATAATAATAATAATAATAATAATAATAATAATAATAATAATAATAATATTTTAAAAACTATGATAATTTTAATGATAATAAAATCAAGAACAACAGCAATCATATGATAGTAATAATGAATGAAACTCTATCTACCATTCATCAGCTGTTTTGTGCGGAGTTTTAAACCAGCAGATCCTATATTTATTCGGAACCTCTTATGGTTGGCGCTAGCACAAATCCTTGGAAAAGGCTATTTACATGAGTAAATAGCCTTTTCAAAGGACTTGTGCTAGCACCAACCATTTTCGTATCATAATCATGTGTGACGTGATCTATTACAGGGTTTATCTTTGTCGCAACAACAAAAAAATCATTATTGGGCCATAAGGGCGGTATGTCTTGTCCTTCATGTTCACTGTTGCTACTAATTAGTGAGTCTTTGTAAAGTGGTTGAAAACATCTGGTGAAAAGTGAATTATATGGAAGTTCCACTTTTTTTTCTACTCTCCTCCACTTCTTTTTTAAAAAGGCGCATAGGAAATGAATACATTACCTTATGTCATGTTGGTAAAATCGTTTAAATATTTGATCTTGTGTCATAGATATGTATTTTTATAGATAGTATGCGCTTGCCTAAGAAGCTCATAACATTGCCATCCGGAAGTATAACGGACCAACACACAAAACTATGTGTATCCATGAACGTTTATAGTCAGGTTAATAGAGTTCAGTGAGCATTACTCATAAACGAGGATGGCAAAAAACAATAACAAAGATCTGTGTGACGTCATCTTCGAACTATCTATAGATAGTATGCAGATGACGTCACTCGGGCCTTTGTTATTGTTTTTGCCATCCGCGTTTGTGAGTTGTTCTCACTAAACTGTATTAACCAGACTACAAACGTTCATGGTTACACATAGTTTTGTGTGTTTGTCCGTTATACTTCCGGGTGGTAATGTTGTGAGCTTCTTTGCCAATCGGCTACTATCTATACCATGGTATGTGTTTAAAGTTTATCGTTTAGTTTTATATGGCGGAACAGTATTAACTGCGCATGCGCAAAACTCTATAAGTTTCAACAACAAGGCGTGATTTCGATCATTGTGTTTAGTGTACGCCTTCGATTCCATTGCCCGGCAGATACAATAGATAGTATGCGCTTGGCTAAGAAGTTCACGACATTGCCATCCGGAAGTATAACGGACCAACACACAAAACTATGTGTAACCATGAACTTGTATAGTCCGGGTCATACAGTTTAGTGAGAACTACTCATAAACGTGGATTGCAAAAATCAATAACAAAGACATGAGTGACGTCATCTTTGTTCTATCTATAGATAGTATGCAGATGACGTCACTCAGGCCTTTGTTATTGTTTTTGCCATCCGCGTTTGTGAGTTGTTCTCACTAAACTGTATTAACCAGACTATAAAAGTTCATGGTTACACAGAGTTTGTGTGTTGCCCGTTATACTTCCGGATGGCAATGTTGTGAACTCCTTGGCCAAGCGCATTCTATCTATAGATAGTTCGAAGATGACCTCACTCAGGTCTTTGTTTTTGTTTTTTGCCATCCGCGTTAATGAGTAATGCTCACTGAACTGTATTAACCTGACTATAATCGTTGATGGATACACACAGTTTTGTGTGTTGGTCCGTTATACTTGCGGATGGCAATGTTATGAGCTTCTTAGCCAAGCGCATACTATCTTTAGACGGCTTCAGACGTATCTTCTGACTTAGTGCGTATGAATCTTGTATGAGATGACAATGAAAAATAGTTCTTGTAGCTACAGATTCCAATCTCCAGTTCCAAGATTACAACAACGGGATTCAACGGTGCCCTGACAAAACACATTTATTTCTCATTCTGCTAGAAATTTGCTATTTCATATAACAATAGACTAAGATGACCGAACATAATTTCTCAAAAAACTTTAAACTTGAAAGTTCTTTCAAAGTCTCGGCTTCAATTTTTCAATAATAATTAAAGTCATCTCAAAGTTTTTCCCATTTTTGCCACGAATCACGAAGTATTGGAACAATCTGCCAGAAGAGAGAGTGGCAGCAAAAGGTCATGTACAATTCCTGACCGCTCTGAGCGCATACAACATGCCATAGCGCTGTCGCCAGCATGATGGCGTTGGCTGCCCGAACGATAATAATAATAATAATAATAATAATAATAAATAATAATAATAATAATAATAATAATAATAATAATAATAATAATAATAATAATAATAATAAAAATAATAATAATAATAATAAGATGATGATGATGATGATGATGATGATGATGATGATGATGATGATGATGATGATGATGATGATCTTGAAAAAGAAGAAGAAGAAGAAGAAGAAGAAGAAGAAGAAGAAGAAGAAGAAGAAGAAGAAGAAGAAGAAGAAGAAGAAGAAGAAGAAGAAGAAGAAGAAGAAGAAGAAAAAGAAGAAGAAGAAGAAGAAGAAGAAGAAGAAGAAGAAGAAGAAGAAGAAGAAGAAGAAGAAGAAGAAGAAGAAGACTGTACCAAAACATGAAATATCAGTTTTCTGACCAAAATTAGACGAAAGACGTTTCACCATCGTACTGCAGAATTGGTGAATGGCGATCATTTCATTGTGAATAGCAAAAGATTCCTGACATTTAAATAGTGTGAAAACGAGATCTTTATGGGGAAGGGGCCGACCTTCAATTTATCACAGATAATCCAAATATCCGATGCCTCCCTATAGCTGATTCTTTCCACATAGACTGTTCTCTTATTCTCAGGGAAAACAAAACACGTATTAAAAATTTTGGCCAGAAAACTCGTCCTTCAAATATCAGTCGATTAAAATGACCCTCGGTTTGGCAAAAACCCTCAAACCTGGGACTCCGCGGAAGTCCCAGGTTTCAGGGTTTTTGCCAAACCGAGGGTCATTTTAATCGACTGATATTTGAAGGACGAGTTTTCTGGCCAAAATTTTAAATACGTGTTTTGTTTTAGAGTATGGCAATGTTGTGGATTCCCCTGATGATGAGGTGTAAATGTCACATTCATGAATTTGTTGATGGTATGGAGAACATTAATATGTCGTGCGTCTTTTGTCGGCTAGATGATAGAATAATAACTAACTGTAAATTTGAATATTGATGAAGAGAGGATAAAATAGTAACAATAACTGAGGCATAACAACAGTTGTGTATGATGAATAATTTACGATGGCCTTTGATATTATTTGCATTTTGTATATTCATTAATCGAAACTCTTAAATGTACCAAAATAGGGTTCAACAGTCGTGACGTCACATCCCTCGTAATGACTCTTAGTAACTTAGTAACTGGTTCTGGACTATCGGAACAATTGCGGACCCCCTTATGAAATACTTCTTCGACGAGCATAAAAGTGTATCCAGAGGAGAAAAATATTATAAATCTGATGATGTTTTGACTTTTATACATTCTGATCACATGACAGCTTGAAGAATAAAAAGTACCAAGTTTAGAACCAAGCTGCTCGTTTCTGGGCGGACGTGACATCAGACTAGCTATTGCATCCTATTAACACATCAAACGAGTGCTGATAGGGAAATTGTACTAAGATTCTTGATTCTAACGGTCGTCTGACATAAAATATACGCCAATAAACTGAACGAAAATAATGTTCAATTGCTGAACAAATTTGTTTAATCAATTGGTTAAAAGTATTATCCAACGATTGTGTTTTTAATTAGGAATGATAGGTTTTTCCAAGATTAAATTAAAATTAAGAATTAAATTAAAATTCCCTTCATTCATCCCATAGGGGAGATTTGTCTCTAGGATCTATTCCAAGGGAAGACTGGAATAACCCAAGCGTCGGCCGCAGTACAGCGCGCGCAAATTGAGCTATGACGAGGTGACGTGCTCAAAGGCCACACAGCGCAGCGGCGGGTGATCGAACTCGGTACCTTCGGGTACGAAACAAAGACCGTACCGCTAAGTAACCCTGTCCCCTAAGGTGTGGAATAATCGTATTTTGAAGCTTTCTAAGTCAAACCAGATCTATCTACTCGGATGGAAATTTCTTAGTGAACACGAGAGACAGGTTCAATACTTTGGATTTTGCTATTCTTGTATGAAAATAATAAGGATAAAAAGTGCGACGTCAATCCTGCTTAGAAACGGCCACTCCGGTTCCACACTCAACAGAAACAATCAAGCTGCGGTCCTGACTACGAGCACTGGAGCTTTTTACAATTCAAGTTGATCGGAGTTTTTATTTTTTTTTTTTTTTGTTTGTTTGTTTTTGTTTTTTTGTTTGTTTTTTTTTTTGGTTTTCTTTGTGTTTAATTTTGTATTTTTTATTCTTCTTTTTTGGTTTCGTTTTTTGCTTGTTTGTTTTTTGTTTTTTTGTTTTTTTTTCTTTTTCTTTTTTTTTTGTTGTTGTTGCTAAAATGGTTCAATGTTTTGTACCTGACTGTCGAGACCTCTCGGATAGCCTCTCGCTTTTACCGATTTCTGAGTGAGTACCACTTTTGGTTGCTGTGAGCGTTGTTAAGAGGAAATGACGCCACAACTTTGGAACCTTATTCTCCTTAATAAATCTATTCTGACACAAGAAAAGATTTTATGCGTCAATTAACATGTGTGCGTTGTGATTGGTGACTGTCGAAACCTGTTGTCTCTTTTTTTTTTCATAACTCAGAGAACACAACTCATGTTTATTACAGATTCAAGCACGCCGAATTCAATCACAATCTGCATGCAATTTGATACGCTGGAGCTTGGGGGGGAGGGGGGAATTTTATTTATATAAATCCTCTCATGAGCATCAGATTTCTGCACGCTGGGATTTTAGCACGCTTTTTGGCTTCTCCTGAAAGCGTGCTATAATCCAGAGAGTACTGTATTTATTTACTTTGTTCAAGTGGGAAACGCTTGTCTTATAGAACAATACCCTGATTGTTGTAAATGCTCAGTCTCCCCCCCCCCCCACCCCGGCAATTTAAAGAGAATAGACCAATAGACGGGGTTAACTCATTGAACAAGATGGAAGTGATTTATGAACAGATTTTGAAAGCCACGTCCTTATAATTAAATATTTAGGATTTTGAAGCTTTATCCAATCCGGATGAGTGAAAATTGTTGATTTTCAAACTCATTTTATTGACTTCTTTTACAGCATGAAAACTTTGCATTGAACAATTGAATTCAATAGTCTGATGTCACGTTGCCCAGCAACGACGGCCATCGTGGTTCTAAACAAAGAAAATCAGTACTTTTTATTTTTCATGCTGGCTAGAACTTTTCATATGTCTTGTGATCAGAATGTCTAAAAGTCAAAACATGATCAGGTTTATAATGTTGTTTTTTTTCCTCTGAATACGCTTTTATGCTCGTCGGAGAAGTATATTTCATAAGGGCGTCCGCCATTGTTCCGATAGTTTAGAGCCAGTTACTAAGTTACCATGCGTCATTACGAGGGAAGTGACGTCACGACTGTTGAAGCGTATTCCAAGTTCCTCGCAGTTCTCATAAAATACCAGATAATTTTCTTCCAGATCGATCCAACCACATCAAACATATTACATCATATGATTATATGAGTGTGCATATGTGGTCTAGTGGTATGATACTCGCTTTCGGATCCGAAGGTCCTGGGTTTGAGCCTCGCTCGACGCATAGTTGAGTCCTTGGAAAAGACTCTTTACTCACATTCTCTCACCGTACTCAGGTGTAAAATGAGTACCTGGCCGTTAACAGCGTTGTCTTTGTCCGAAAAATTGTAATATCGCCTAACAGGCGTCATGTCTCGTACTACATGTTAAATGTTGCTGTTGGTTAGGGACCCCTTGTAACGCGCTTTGAGCACGTTTAGTGGATATCGCTCTATATAAAAGCTGAATTAAAAAAAAAAGAATTTATTATGTAGTTTACAGTTGTATTCACGTGAGATGAATTAAGTTCTAATTCGTTGCACAAAACATGCATTGTGCAAATCCACATAAATGAACTCGCCTTGGTAATTATGTTCTATGATCATAGTGGGGAGGGGGGGGGGGGGGGGGGGGGGGGGGGAGGGGATGGATGAAAAATATATCATTATTAATAAACAGCTCTAAGCCAGTTAGCATCACATGAAAAATAAGGATGAAAGATTATCGTGGAAAAAACGAGAAAATTGACTCTATTAAAATCTGAACGGGTCTTTTGATATGGAACAGAAGTTTTTGGGTGCTATGGCATCAAAACAATAACTATATTAACGGGTCATTGAGAGCATGCAAATATTGCACCGGTGCGGAAATGGTGTTTCACGGCATAATGTGATGCGTAGTTATTCATTGGGATATTATGACTAATACACATTAGCCTAGATCCTTTTTGTTGATCGGGCAGCTGCAAATTTAGGCAAACTGTCAAAATCACATATTTTACTTTTGGTCGAACATTTGCTATTGTTGTTGTTGATATTTTTCTTGTCGTTTATAAGTAGTATTGTCATTTTTTATTATCACATAATTGCTGGAAAAATGTGGGCTTTTATAGTGAATTGATAAATACATATATTAATATAAATACGAACTTTTATAGAGAGCGCCTCCACCATTTCCAATGCAATTCCGCAGCAGACCATATGAAACCAAATTTCCATTACATACAGTACAAGTCGCCTGTCAGGTGTCCTTTTTTAACATCAGGAATGGGAGACACCCAATGTTTGTCGTCACTTTGCCAGTTCAGGTGTCCTTTTTGTATTAACACTCTTACAACATACGTTACTGTCATTAACCAGGCACTCATTCACACCTCAGCCAAGTGGGGTTGTGTATCCAAAAGTAAGTTAACTTCGCGATCAGAATTTTCTACGATCGTTCTCACCCATTAATTTCGTTGTTTAAAAAAAAAACAGTATGTGCTGTTAACCAAAATAGCACATACTGTGTTCTTTACAAAACGCCAGTATAGATAACAAATACATTTCCTTTTGTTCATGTTTTGTAGCTGATTTTGTTTTCTAATGTAGAGCTGCTAACCCCGCGTGGCAGAAAACAAAACAAAAAATCAAAATTTATTCAATCTTAGGCTTTCGCCAATAAATCACACAATTTGATGACAACAACTAATTGAAATTGATGGCGTAGCCATCGTTTTGTTCTAGCCTGACACTGAAATCCAAAAGGACTGACAGTTTGACGCCATTATTTGACGGTATTATGTCGGGATGATTCAGACCCCCAAAAATGAATTTAGAAATAGATTGATGAGAAATTGGACCTTGGAAGTTTTTGCAATGCAAGAAATAGTCTTTATACTCCACCAGAACGTACAGAAATTAAACCCAAGTTGGATTTTTGTGGCTATGAATTCAATTTCCCTTACCGAGTGGATCCCGACATAATACCGCTTCGATACGGTGGGTCACATTTGGTTTTTGCACCGCCTAGTGAGTTGTCGTTAGTAGTGCTCATGGAAACAAGTTATTTCATTGGTTGAACTATTGGATACAACACACGATTCGTTTTATTTTATGGTAAAAGACAGGCATTTTGACGTCATTTTTTGGTCAGTGTCAGGCCATAACTTTACGAAGGCCACGCTCTGAGGGTAAAAGGCCAAATAAATTAACTCCATGCATCTTACAAAAAGGGATGGCCCTTACTTGTCAAAGGCCGATGGGTCCCGATGGCTCAGTCGGTAGAGAACTCGCTTCACACGCAAAGGTGCAGTCGAGATTTTTTTCTGATCTCCCTGTCTAACCAGAAGTGACTGGTTAGCTGGGTCTGTTAGATCTAGCGGAAAGTACTTTGCGATAGACTAGCGTCTAATCCACGTTATAGAAACCGGGATAAACGAATAGGCCTAATGTCTCTGAAGGACTACTTATTTGTCTAAAGCCAAAACTTGAATAAGAATCTCATTGAAGACATTTTGTTGATTTAAATAATATTATTTCAAACGGTCTAAATTTGAAGAGAAACTTTTCTAGCCAAAATTTAAAAAATCTGTTTTCTCAGAGATTAACAGAAAATCCCCACAGGTATTTATTTATCAATACCAGCAATCATATCAGCATCAATATCACTCATTGTTGTAAAGCGCATTGAGCATGGTATCCGTGGAATACATACAAATGGGCATGTAAATATGAATGCTTCTGTTTATAAATACCGCAATGGAGAAACAGCCCTATCGACGTTAGGCATTGTTGGGAATTGGGGAGATGGTGGGGAGGTGGGAGGTTGGGGGGGGGGGGGGGGGGAAAGGGGGGGGGGTTATTTATGAATATGAATAGAAGTACGATGACCTTTTTTGATAAGGCTAGCCGGGTATATTAGGTTTATCGGGGGTTGGCATCTCATTGCACTCTTCCACACATACGACTCGATGGCGATTTGCCAAGGTTTCCGACACTGTTTGTTCTATCGTCACCAGAACAATGCTACAGTTAACTCACTCAATCCTAGAGTGTTTGTTTGTTTTTTTTTTTTTTTTTTTTTTTTTTTTTGTTTTTTGCTACATTTCAAAAATTGAAAAAAAAAATGTATCAAAAATGAGCATGTGCATAGATAGTTTTATTTAACTACCATTAACATTTAAAAATTAAGAATATTAACTTTGATACCAAGACAATAATTTGTCTCATAAAATTGTAATAAAATGGCATGGGGTAAAAGTAACCCGGGTAAACTACGGATATAGTCGGTGTTAGGGTTGAGTGAGTTAACAATTAATTACACCTAGCGTGTTTTGGTTGTTTACCATGCTCAATACGCTTCCGCATTTTTTATAATTTATTCTCGCAAAAGGCTATTTTTAGGCTCCCCGGTCTTTGTTTCGTCGTACCCGCTGCGCTTCGTGGCCTTGATCAAGTCACCCTAGCTCAATTTACAGATCGTGGATAGCTCATACGGTAGAGTCACGCTCTCCCCGGCCAGGCGGAGTTGTCGTACCAGTAAGGTCGCGGGTTCAAACCCCCATCACCGCCGCGAAATTTTTATCTCTATTGTCTTCTGGCACTTTCCTACTTACTTCATCTCTTGATGTTAATTTACAGCGCTGCATTACGGCTGACGCATGGATTATTCTGCTCTCCCTCTGTAATTGACCATTAAGACAAATTTACCCTTTAGACTGAATAAATGGAATTTAATCAAATTTTGAAACAAAATGTTAACTTTATAGATAGAACGAAGAAAACGTCTTTGTTATTGTTTTTTGCCATCCGCGTTTATGAGTAATTCTCACTAAACTGTATTAACCAGACTATAAACGACCATGGTTACACAACGTTTTGTAAAGTTTGTACTTCCGGATGGCAATGTTGTGAACTCCTTAGCCAAGCGCATACTATCTATACCATGAAAGGCTTTATGG